>NC_083340.1:8437335-8687335 GCF_019175385.1 Lycium barbarum
TTGTTATCGGTAAATATAGATACATTGTAGAATTTGATTTTTGAAACTTTTAGCATATATAATCCAAATGTAGTATGTTTATTATGTCGGTTTCTTAGACTTGTTATTTCATGTGTATATCGTGTTTTTATCCTAACAGTATCCTATAATAATATTGTTCTATAAAATATTAATTGAACATATTTCAACTCAAAAGATTATACCATTCAATTTATATAATTGTTCATACATAAACACCACCGAATTAAATCAAATTCAAACTTGCTTACTTAAACAGCGGTTAAACATGCAAGAAATAATCACACGTTTTTCTAACTTTTACTCTAAATTTGATGTTACACAAATCTAAACATAATTTATAATATGACGTCAAAGAAATAATAACAGGTTAGACATGTGCGAAATCTGAGAAAACTTCATAACATTGGAATCAAGTCTCATATAATCATGATATTAAATTATACAAAGAAGATTGAGTGTTACCTTTTGCGATGATTAATTCACAACTAGAAAACGGCTACAATCTATTGATTTCCAAAGTTAACAATAGCTAACTTTTAGGTCCACAAACTAGAAACCACGAACAGAAACCCCGAACTCGAACAAAATCATTCAAAATAAAAATCCTCTTCTTTTTTCCTCTTTGTTTACTGGGTTTTTTTGTTTTTGTTTTGTTGGGTCTCCTCTTCTATTTCTTTGTGTACTGTATTTTTGTGTTTTTGTACTCTGTGTAATTTATTTATTTTACTGTGTATGTGTGTGTTTATACAGGTATATATGTGTGTTATGTATTGCCATATTAAAGGGAAGACGTGAGGGAGTAGGACTTTGAGAGATAATTTTGGTTTGAGAGTTTTAAGGGAGAGGGGCTTAGGGGGATTGGCTTGGGTGAGAGATCGTGAGGGTTAGGGATGGAAGGAGTTAGGATTAGTTGCAGGTTAATATATTTAGGCTAGTTTCATTTTTCTTTTGGTTATTTTAAATCTTTTTGTGTTTTTTTGTAATATATATAAAAAAGAACTTTAAATAACTAAACTAAGATAAAATTAAGCTAAGAAAAATAGAAAATCACTAGCTTATTTATTAAAACCTAAATTAGAAGAAAAATATATTTTTTTGTAAATTTTCTATTCTTTTGAAAAATGAGGGCAAAACTTACCCTAAAATGTGACTCTATTTTTTGTACCTTTCAAATTTTAAAAGTAAGACTTACTAAAAAATAAAAATAAAAATATTTAATTAAACCTAAAAGAAATATTTAAACGCTAAAAATGATGTAAAAAATTTATGTTTGGTCAAAAATTAGGTGTTCACAATATTTATATTTGTGATATGATTTATTCTAAAATTTGTGTAGGTCTTTAACACTAGATTTCATATGGGATAAATTTATCATTTAATAATAATATTTAATAAAGTAGTAGAAATTACTTTACATCTAAAATAATTTCAAATGCAAAAACTTGATATTATGTGTTTTATTTGGGAATTCTTGACAAAATCATTAGAAGATATTGGTATTTAAGAAAGAAGACATAGAAAGCAACCTAGAATAAATTGGTCGTTGTAGGCTTAGCTCGATTGGAGGAGAGTGAAATTGAAGATGATATATAGTAATAAACGATCGATCAAATAAACTTATATTCTATTTGTGTTAGAAGTATTAACTTTTATAATTAAGAACATTTGACTACAAAAAATTAAGTGAAACTACCTGCAAACCATTTACATCACTTGTTCAGACGTTGAATGTTTTTTTGCTGACACCATATAAGGTTTCAATATGAAACTCCAATTTTTTGTTGCCCAAGAGTTTTTAGGAAATTTGCAAGATTTTAAAAGGTCAAATCTCCAAGAAAAAGATATTTGGTCGTTACGACACACGTCTTTCAGGTTAAAAAAACGATGCCTATCACATATACACCTTTTAATAATAATAATAATACTTGAATAACAATTTAATGAACTTCCCCGTAAAAAAGAATAACATGTTTGCATGAGAGAAAAAAGAGTAAAAAGATTTTAAAAAGGATAAAATTAAAAGAACCAAACTAGGAAAGTTCGAATAGAATTCTTATGGAATAAAATTATAATTACAATAAATATTAAAATTTGTGATGAACTAATATCAAGAATTTGAATTAATAAAAAATAAATTATTTCCTTTGATATTGCAAACAAATAACTACAAATTTTGAGTGAATAATTAGCAAAAAATAAATTCTATTCCTTTTCAAATTCCTCACATTAGTAAATTTATTGTCAAATTGACAAAAAAAAAATTAAGTTTACAAATTTGATAAATGAGAACAAGATTAGTGCCGAAAGAAATTAGAAAAATAAAAAAAATCGAATATATTATAATGTTAAATGTCAAATTGGTAAAATGCAAATGTAAAATAATAAGGATGAGATTGTAGAAAAAACATATTCTAAATTATTTGTCATTATTTTTTTGTCACACTTATTTAACAAATGAAAATTCTCAATATTCTCTATTACATTAAATTATTTCATTGCTAAATAAACATGAATTATCCGTATATTTTTCGAATAGCTAAATTATAATTTTAAAATATTGAATCGATCCAACTTAATTTAGCTTCGAAATTAGTCAAATTGACTTTATATTTTAGGATGGAGAGAATATATTATTTGTCCTTATACGTTCAGGTAAAATTAGGTAACTTTGGAGACAAATGTTTTTTTACAACTGAAGCGTTTATTAGGTATTACAATATCTTTTATCCTTACGTCCAATATTTTGCTTCTTTAGTGAGCTCATATATGCTTATTATCCTAAAATTATTTTCAAATATAGTTTAAAATATTTTACATTTTTAATGTACTTTAATTTTTATTTACTAATATTCTTGTAGGATCACTATGTTAATTTGCGTAAAGATTCTAAATTAAGGTTATAGTTATTGCAGTATATATTTGAAGTTAATCGATTTTTTTTTTGTCGTGTTAGATTATTTTAAAAGATGAAAACATGAGTTTACTAATACAGGTGAAAATAAAATACATTAGTAAAATCTTAAATGAGTTTAAGTTTGGCGCAAAATGAGTTAGAAGCAGGGCGGAGCAAGAGTGTCGGCGACAGTTTCGATTGAATCTAGTAGCTTAGGTTCACAAACTGTCTTTGTCTATAGATTATTAATTTAGTATTGAATAACTTAAAAATTAGAATTCAGAACTCATAAACTCCAAATCCCGGCTCTGCATCTGAATTGAAGTAAATAATTTCATTAACAATGAAAGTTAAAATGTTAAGAGTACGTTTGGGCCTGGGCTTAACACGGGCCTAGCGAAACTAGTAATTTAAAGATACAAAGAAAAAAAAGGCAGTACTATTTCAATTTTTGTGTTCTAAAATAAATGTCGTAGCTGGTTTCATTTAAGAATTAAAAATACCCTACTACCCTAAATCTATGAAAATTTGAAGTTGATTAGCTTCTCATTTTTTGCTTTTCCTCGAAATTTTTGAGTAAATGTCACTAAAATAATAGCTATGAAATTAATTAGTCGCTAACATGATTTTTTTTGATAATTTGTTATTACCTGTAGTTAAATGAAATTAACGATGGTTTTTTTGTTGTTTAGTGGCAAAAGTTGTCCATTGCTAATTCATGTTATTTTTGTAGTACTCCTTCGTCCTAATTTATGTGATGAGATGATGTTTATCTGTGCACAAAATTTAAGAGTGAAAGAAGTTTTGAAATTTATGGTATGAAACAAGCAATAATTTTTTTTTTTTTGGCTATATATCATTGTCACGACCCAAATCATGGATCGTGCGGGCACCCACACTAACCCCCCCCCCCCCTGGTGGGCGAACCCTTCCCCCAACTACCTCAATTGATACAAGACGCGGAATAACAATATGTAAACACACTCTAACAGTTTAAATATTAAAACCAATGCGGAAGAAATACTTTTATTATAAGAATTTCCCAAGACCTGATCTAGACTCGTACAAGAGCTTCTAAGAAGTTTACAATTTGAAGTAAATAACAGACTCAAACTGGATACGACTTCTGTTTAAGGATAAGGAACAACAAAATTCTAACAAGGGAATCTAGGTTGCAAGATCTCAAACAGCTCACCCAGACGCCTCTGACGAATGCCTTGAAACGGTCTCGAGACTCCGAACATCACCTGAAAACAACTCTACACTCCACAAGGGGTGTAGCAAGAGTAATATGAGCACAACACAAGGCTCGTAGGTATCATAGGCCGACAATGGTTAGTTCACGCATATAAATAAGAAGCATCTAACAAATAAGCAAATAAGTAATCAAACACAACACAACTCTAGCAAATATGGAAGTCTTGCAATAGCGATAGTTACAAGGGATTTCAATAACTCAGGTGGAAATCTCTAAACCTCGAGTCCATCAAGCCTCCAAAATAAATACCTAACAAACAACAACAAATCAATAATTCACCAATCAAGAATCAATAAGAGAATGTGCCAGGCAATGGCATGAGTATCAATTCAAATGGAGTGCAATGCAATGCAATACCGTGCTATGCAATGCAGTAGTCACCTCTCACGCTCCACTCTTGTACACACATGCTATGGCAATGCCTCATAGTCATGACCCATAGGGAACTGCGAAGTCCATGTAGCACTCGTGCTCTCCGGCAGAAACCTCGGAGTTTCTCAATCACTCTCAATCTCCGGTAAAGACCTCGGAGTCTCTCAATCTCCGACAAAGACCTCGGAGTTTCTCAATCACTCTCAATCTACGGCAAAGACCTCGGAGTCTCTCAATCACTCACCTCACCATCAGGACAACATAAGAGTAATATGGAAGCATGTCATGCATGATATCAGTCTCAACTATAACACGAATATGCAATCAACAAGTACAAGTCATGTTATTGTCCATGGTTCGATCATCAATATTTACCCTTCCCTTTCATGAGATGAGTGAGTTAGTATGTGACAGAGATACAACTAGGTGATAATCACATCAAATAACACATGGAATATGGGATGCATGCCTCGCATGAAATCAACGTCAATAATCACCGCAATCATAGGTTCCACAGATTCATATTATGAAATGCAATTCAATATTCAATTTCTCAGTAATAACCTTCCTCTTCTATATGACAAGTGAGATAACAAGAGAGAGAGAGAAAGATAATTATATCAAGTACATGAAATCACAACCATGGTGCCTTTATCTTTCCCAACAAGTGAGATAACAAGAGAGAGAGAGAAAGATAATTATATCAAGTACATGAAATCACAACCATGGTGACAAGCCCACATAACAAGAGAGAGAGAGAAAGATAATTATATCAAGTACATGAAATCACAACCATGGTGACAAGCCCACATAACAATATCGTAATAATGACGACAAGCCCACATAACAGTATCAAAATAATGGCGACAAGCCCACATAACAGTATTACAATAATGGCGACAAGCCCACATAACAGCTGACAATACCAACCTTCACCTCCACACCATGCCTGAAAGCCTATCATGCTTTCCCCGTCAATCACTACTATCCACATACGTTTCGCTAACCGGAGTCTAGTCATAAAGTAAGCCGTAACCTACCTTGAAGCCGAACAGGAGTCTTGAACAATCAAACTTGAGCTTTCCCCCTTTTGTAACGCTTCCGAATGATCGAAATCTAACAATTAAATATTCTACAGTAGAATACAATTCCATCCACCATTCTCTCAAATCATAAATTCTCATTTCTTAGGGCTAGGACTCGAAACCTTCAATTACTCCAGAATCTTAACTTAGGACTAACATCTCACTTTCCACATCTCAAATACCATAAATTTGAAAGTGTACACGTAATCCAATACTCTAATATTTAATTACAAGTATAGTACATTAAAGAGAAAATAAAGCTACAACCTAATGAATCTATTCTATATAATATGTAACAGTTAGTAGAATCTTTCTACTATATCATTTATCAAGTAATGTACAAGATTATTAAGAATAATTATTAATAATAAGTTGAGTGAACATCCTAAAAAAGAAAAACAAAAAAAAAAAAAAAAAAAACAGTAACAATAGAATTCTAGCAAAACCTTAACTTATAACTTTCCTTTATCCTCATCATTACTACCTAATGATTACCTAATCATTATACTGACCTAACAAATTTATTACTCCCTCCATAAAATCCAACCAGTAAAACCAAAATTGTACACAGCAACATTCATTCTATCACTTTCTCAATTATTAGCAAATCCTTATTCTTTTTAATCATTACTGATCATCATTATACAATGATTCCTTTGCCCTCTTTTAGTAAACAAATATAACTTAAATCAAGAACTATCATACCTGATGCTCACGCTAATGTACCCATAAAAATTGATTAAAAAATATATATATATATTCTTCGCTCTTTTCCGTCTGTTATTATGTCAAGAGGTTTTCTACTAACTGCTTCATTCTTTTAAAAATTAAGAAAATTAATTACCTTGATATTTTATCCCCACAACCACTATAATGTGGTTTCAGTCAGAATAGGCAATGGGCTTGGCCCACTTCTTTACTGCAATAGCCTCCCTAATTCACTTATTCAATTAACCATTTTGTTTTATTTAAAAATTATCCACTTTGTCAAATACCATATTTACCAACTTATACCTTATATGTGTGCAAATAATATTTCTATGAATAAATTATTCACACACATTAAATACATATAATCTAAAATTTACTCGTCAATTAAATAACCGAATCACCCGTTATCGCAAGCTATAGACACCAAAATTAGACCACGAAAAGAGTGTTTTAGGGATATTAGGCCTAAAAGTGCTAAACGACCAAATGGGTCGTTACAATCATCTCATTAAGGGTTTAATGGAAAGTTTGTTAATGCCAAATATAGAAAAGTTTCATTCTTTTTGGGTAGAAAGAGCAATGTATTCTTTTTATTGGATTTGTAGTTTTTTTTTTTCTTTTCTTTTTAGTTGGTATTGTTCATTTGATGCTTAATTTTAGCGCCTTTGCCATAAGTAGTTCAGATCAAGTTCAATTCTTCTTTGTCTATGTCTCGTACAAAATTCTTCCTTCTGAAGTACCAGAAGTTGTTATCTTTAAAAGTAGTTCTGAATGTAACGAAACGGTTAAAAATAAAGAGTGGTGACATTTGATTAAAGATTAAACAGATCCATGATTGCGTAAAGCAATGAAACCTTTTTTTTTTTTTTGGGTTGCATTATAGATAAATCTTGTCTAGGTTGTCATTTTACCTAAAAGACAAACATGAGGTCAAATCATACTTAATCAGGTCATTCTCTTGATCCAGATCGACGTTAAATTTAGTTACAAGAGTTCAATTCGTTGCAAGCCTATATTCAAAGTTTCGGGATAAATAAAAAAATTAAGATTCTAAAGTCAAATCTAAAATAATGAATCTTAAACTTCAAATTTTTATTTGAACAACTTTTTATTTTTATTGATTCATTTGACTCATTACTAAACTAAAATAGTTTCCTCAATCTCGACGATTGCTTATTCATAGGCTATTATGAGTTCAAGACAGGCCGCTATGGTGAAATCGGTAGACAATGCTGCTCTCAGGGGCGACTCAATGAAATTGATGACCTAAAGTCGATTTAAAAAAAAGGCCCTGATTTTAATAAAACTTATATATGTTTATTTGATTTCTTTTCATTTTTGTTTTGTTATGATCATGTACGGACTATCTTTTACATATCTTCACCCGTGCCGGATGCTACATGTAAATATTCGGATTATCTGAATCGAAAATTTTGACCCGGAGCATAAATGTATGTATAAAAAATTACTAAAAGGCAAGAAATAGTCACTCTAGCTCACAGTTTTACAAATAAAATGAGTTTAATACAAAAAAAAACCTTAAAGATTGAACTCATAAAATTTAAACTCTGAATCCACCTCTAATCTTGATCATATTCAACCACTTGCTAGCTCCCGCCGTTGAAGCTATTTAGTAACTCTATTCACCAAAGTTTCGGATTAGATTTGCAACAAACATCATAGTATATATAATAGTTTTTAAAAAAACAAGCATAAACTAGTATTTTTTTTATTTTATTTTTTAATAATAATTATTCTATAATTTAAAAAATTGGGGCCCTTAATTTTGGGAGGCTTAAAGCAACTGCTTTAGTTGCTTCCCCCATGTGTCGGCCTTGATCGACATATGAGGATGCATAAAGCTGAATGTGTGCAGAATATATTGACGATGTGGCTTCTAATTTTGTAATTTTGCGTGATTAAATCTGGACTAAAATAATTGTATAATTAGTCGATGACATGGTCATTTCCTTGTTGAAGTAACCGGCTCAAGTTGCATCTTCTGATAGCTGTAGTGGGAAACTGGGGACTTTCTTGAGTTACGGGCACAATAGGAAGGTACCACGGGCTCCACCTAATAATAAACAGAGGGGATAGTTTCAAAGACTTCCTCGGTTTCGTTTCACTCACTTCTCTTATGATTTATGATATTACGCTTGCCTTATTTATTTTAATTTTTTTTGTAACGATTCATTTAATTTATTAGTTATTAATATAAAAAATTATGATATGACTAAGTTGCCCTTTTTAATGTACTATTCAATTTTAAAACTTTTTAAAAACTCCTTTAGAATCATTCTTTTTCCATCTTCCATAAAACTTATTTTTGTTTAAAATGGTCTTATTATTCATAATTCGTGGTAAAATCGCTCATAATAGTGTCAGCAATTAGGATGATATTTAAAACATAAGAATGTTAGTTTAATATGACTTTAATCATGGAATGGGAAAAGAAGATGATTAAATTAGGACAAAGGGTATGTTAATTTGTTTGCATTCCAACTGATATGAAAAGGGTTTTGAGTTATTCAACATTTGATATTAAACTCTTCATCTTCAATAAAAATTACACAAACCAAATTAATTTCCAGTATCGCAGAGATCTTGACAAATAATGAATAAAAATATTTTTTTTCTTAATTCATAAAAAGGAAGCTTTGAATTTCATGATTCTGGTGATTCTGGACTCTTATATTCACAAAAAACTCTACTTGAAAGCTTATTAGAATAGGTCTTTACAATAATGTTTCAAAAGTTACATGTGGATTTGGGGGGTGAATAGGTGGAACTGTGAATAAATCCTCTGCCTAATTAATGAGGCGACGGTGGCCAAATCGGTGTCATCAACTCCGAGTGTTATATGCCTTGAACTAATTCGATCTTCTTATCATGTTTAATTTTTTCTTAAATATTTTATCTTTGTAGTTGGCTCATTATCTTCACGAGTTTAGCAGAAGGTTTAATGGGAGATGGAATATTACTTTAAAGGAAGATGAAATGGAATTTGTTTAAAAGAGATTTTACAAAAATAAATTAAATAAAAGGATATATTAAAAAAGGGCAAATTAGTCGGATCATAATTTTTTACATTAATAATTAATAAATTAAATCAACTATTACAAAAAAATCAAAATAAGGGAGGTAAACGTAATATCGTAAACCACAAGGGAGATGAGTGAAACGAAGCCAAACCTGAGGGGAGGTCTCCGAAATTATCCCTAAAAAGAGATAATTACCATTCAATGCCTCTCAATGATCTAATTTACAAAATAGTCAGCAAATACATAGGTTATGTATATTAAATATAAAACATACATATAATATACAAATAATATATATAAATATACATAATCAATATATATGTTCCGTATATTTTGATTAGCGCCCATAATCAATATCGGCCGATCGAGGGGCCAAAATGAAAAAATTCCTAACAAAAATATGTGCTAAAACTTTAAGCTATTCATACTAACAGTGTAAATTATGCAATTACTTTCCAGTTTATCATATCAGACTTATTAGGAAGAGTTACTTGCTAATGTATAGGCCAATGTATGCAAATAAATTAGGAGTATGATGAAATGAATAAAATCTCTCGTCCTTAACACGAGTTTATCTAGTTCAAGTCCTGCGAATGAGGAACTCCTGATAAGGAGTAATTCTCCTTATGAGTGCTATGGGGAGCAAATTCAAATTAACCAGACAATAAAATCTAAACACCGAATGATTATATGGATAAAAAAAAATCAATATATAAAAATAAAATATATGTCAAACTGTGGGAACCCAAACTAATCTTTTCAACAGTTGGCAAAGGAAGCTGCTAAATAGCAGAGTAAAAACTGTAAGATTTATCGTTTCAAATTATTATTATCCGTAGAAAAGAAGGGATAACGGATCTATTCTCCTCAATATTGCAAACATAAGTTTTCAATTAATTAATTAAGTTTTCAATCTTATTCTACGGGAAATATAATAAAAATACTATTATAAGTAATTGTGAACCACATACCTAGCTTAATTAGATTTGGATCACAATGAGAATATATTTCTACACGTAAATTTTCTTAAAATGTAAGAGTTATAATCCTTAAAATAACATAAACTACCTCGTAACTACATGTAAAGATGTTTTATGGTATTACTCATTTATTATGCTACGTTATATAACTTGAACACATAAAATATACAGATTTGCCAGAACCTCGTCCGTACATGTAAAAACTTACCCAAACCTATACTATTTGCCAAACCAATGAACATAGAACATATAGGTCTGCTATATAGTACGTTGTTATTACTTAACTACTATGATTAAATTAGTAGATATTCTCACCTCAATTTTTGATATTTAACCTAATAAATTTATGTGATTTGACGTAAATATTAGGTGTAAAAACTATACTCGTAAAACAAGGGACGAAACGAACAAAAAATATTTAACTTCATAATCCGAGAAAAACATAAAGGAAAACCCAATTAGAACCGCATGAGAACTGCAAAAAGGTCATACTACGAAATATAATTCATTCAACGAGACATACAAACAAATAGCGCAACTGGCGCTAATTAATTCCAACAATGAAAAATCCGAATCAAATTAACCCCATGAGTAATGGGGAACAATTAAAAAAATGAAAATCCAGAAGCAACTTCAAAAATAATGAAGAAAAGGGTGCAAATCATTTAGGGACAAGTGAAGCCCTTTGGTGCATCCTTACTGCAAACATTGAGAAGTAAGCTAAGTGAAATAGGGAGATTAAGGTTAATCCCCAAAATATTAGTCTTAAGTGCAGTGCAAAGGCATACTGCAGCCTCCAAATCCACAAGATTTTCAATAAGACTGCAGCATGGTTTAACAGGTGGAGTTCCAAGTGTTACATTCAGTAAACCATTAAGCACGTTAGCACAAACACCTAATTTTAAGGCATCAGTTGGGCATTTGCCTTGTGAATTAGGTGAAGGGCTTGGTGTTGGCTTTGGTTTTGGTTTAAGGCCAGGACAAGTGTTGCATGCACTAACAACAGTGAAAAAAAGGACATTGAATACTATAAAGAGGGCAAGTGACTTCGCCATCTTGATCTCAAAGCTAGTGCAATATTTGCTAATTAGAGAAATGTGTTGATTTCTGATGATGAAGAATGTATTGATATGGTGAGGTATTTATAGGGTGGATTTGTAAGGAGGGGGATTAAAAGAATTACAAGACATCATTCTTTAATCTATGTGTAAGTCAGGAATTTAGCCTGGCAATGAGAATTAGCATATTTTTGTAGATCTTGGAAACATGTGAAGTAGGAAATTAAAACAAGTTGCCATGTTCCTCTCGCTGAGTTCCAAAATCCAGGAATTTAATTGTTTTATTTCGTAGCCCTTGATTTTTGCCCAGAATGTCATGGTACTTAATCAATATTAAACGTTTTATTTTATGTACACCTACAGTTTTACATTATTAGTGTATTTTAACATGATTTAGCAGGTAATGTACCTTATTTTTTTAAAATTATTAATCCCACTTTAATTTTCTTGTTAGTTAGATGTAATTTTCTAAGTAACTGTAAAAATTATTTACGATATTAGTGTATATAGTAATCAATTAGTAATATGCTTTGACGCATTGAAAATATTTAGCAAAAAAGAAATTAGGGACAAACAACATGCATTTACAGGTTAGTCGCCCTCTTTGCTTGGACGTAAATTTTGCTGGGTTATCACTTTTTAGGATAATGTTTAGTGATTCTTTTCTTTTTGTTTCTCTTGTAATTTATGGATCTTTTGGATCATAATCTAAAAATTCCGTTTGAATGAACTGAAAATCTTGAAAAAATATTATATCATGATCTAAAATTTAATAGACGTTAGATGATAATCTAATCTTTTGTCTGTACCAAAAACTATATTTGCACAACTTTATATATACAGACAAAATTTAGAAAAGGAACATTTGTGTGAATGGTCTAGTAAGCCCAAAAGGAGTTGGGCTGGGGAAACTGGAACAAACCAATACCACATGCACCTACTATGCGTGAAATAACATAATGCTCCATATGTTCCAAATTAACCGTTTTAATGATCTAAATTACAATATTTGACGATTAATTTTTTCTTATTTGACCATTACATTAATCTTAGTATATTTAGTCGACTACTGGAATAAAAGCTTATTTTAGTTGGTGGTTATTTTATCTTTATTAATTTATAATAGTACTTCTAAATGTGATCTAATTGTCCAAGCAAGTCAAATTTTTACATTCATATTTGAACGTCAAATCAGATAGGAAATATACAACCCTGCTATGTTTAAGACAAACCTGGCTGTTACATTAGAATTTTAGATCCTTACTGGAAAGAAAAGCAAGAAATACAGTATTAGAAGAGCTTGATAAGGAAAACATAACTTTAAAGACAAGTGGTCTTTTGAACCTTCTTAATTAAGGAGTAAACTGAACCAAAGATTTATAGCTTGTTTGGCTTAGGAGGTCAAAAATGTTTTTTTTTTCTTTTCAAAAAGTGCTTATTTTAAAAAGTGAGGTGTTTGTCAAAGCTTTAGAGAGAAAAATAAAGTGCTTCTTGGGAGAATCAAAAACTGTTTTTTTAGAAGCTAAAAAAATAGTTTTTCCCGAAAAACACTTTTTAGAAAATATATTTAGAAGCACTTTTTAAAAACTTGGTCAAACACTAATTGCTGCTCAAAAGTGTTTTTTAAATCGATTGGTCAAACACAAATTGCTTCTCATCAAAAACACTTTAATATTTTGAAAGCACCTTTGAAAAAAAAAACACTTTTCAAAATAAGGTGATTTTAGAAGTTTGGCCGATAGATTATTATATATACTTATTAAGGTTGATTCCCCGAAATGCTTGCCGTAATTAAGTTTAGTGGGAAGGACACATGTATATATAGACCAAGCAATTTGATCTTAGCAGTTAAATATTAAAGTAAGAATACATATTATTTAACCATAAATTGAATGATAACTATGGATTATGGATATGAAAAAAAAAAAAAAACTTGTATTTATGATTCACCGCAAGCGCAGGAGGCAGCTAAGTTTTTATGATACCTTTCTTGTCCTTGCATTTTTTAATGAAACAACTTGTTAAAATTGGTTGATAATATAAATAAGTTTAATACTGTTCTACTTGTCCAGATTTAACCACACAAAATTCCAAAGATTAGAAACCACGTCGTCAAAGTATTCTGCACAAATTCAGCCGTATGCATCCTCATATGTCGATCAGGATCAAGGGAAATGAGCTGATTAAGCATGATTTGACCTCATGTTTGTCTTTTAGGTAAAAATGACAACCTAGGCAAGAATTATCAATAATACAACCCAAAAAAGAACAAAAAGAAATTAAAAGAGGAAAGCACTTCCATCACGTTATGCAATCATGCATCTCTTTAACCGTAATCAAATGTCACCACCTTTCTTTTTAACCGTTTCGTTACATTCAGAAGATATTTTCACTGGTAATAACTTTGGTACTTCGGGAGGAAGAATTTTGTACAAGACATAGACACAGAATAATTGAACTTGATCTTAATTACTTATGGCAAAGGGCAAAGGCTAAGAGTAGGAGTATACAAAGAAAAATGGCAAACCGCATTAACCAATAATCGAGTCAAACTTAGAAAAAAACCCGACTAGTGACTTAGTTTGGGTGCCAAAAAAAAAGGAACTTCGACCATAATTGGTTTGATTTGGTTTTAACTAAAAAGGACAAACCAACCCGACGTTACATGTATACAATTTTTATAAATATTTTATATATAAAAAGATTTATTGTAATGTAATTTATAAATATTTTTTTAAAATTTTCATAGTTTTTGTCTTTTAAAATATTATTTCAAGATTGGACTTAAAATTTAAATGATCCAATAAGTTTTGTAGCGGTATAGATGCTCCAATTAAGCCCAAACCAAAACCAAATCAATAATATTTATAACAAAAGAAATTATTTAATTCAACACTAGGAATGACAATAATATAATATTGGATATCTATTCTTTAGAATTGCATATATTTAGACAATGAAAATACATAACTTAATTTTATATTGTCTTTAATGTTTAGTCATGTACTAATATTAATTAGCCGTACTTATTATAGCATGATTGAGTCCTTTTAGATTATGATCATTTTCAATATGGATTATTATTGATGTATCTTACAAGGACTACAGAAAAATTTGAAATCATATTTTTTGTATGAAGACTTTACTGGAAAAAAACCCGAAAACTCCGAGAAATCTGAGGTTGAAAAATCCCAACTTTTTCTTTTGGTCGAACAAACTGTATATATTAATCAAAACTACAAGTTCCTTAAATCAACAGCAAACAAAAACAAAAACCCCAACTTTTCTTGATTTGCTTTTGTTTATAAATTTAAAAACCCTACATAATTAATTTGATTTGATATGTGAAAAGCCCGAATCAACTCCATTTATGTTAGCCACTAGCTAAGAGCATCAAATGAACAACGCCAACTAAAAAGAAAAGAAAAAAAAAACTACAAATCCAATAGTAAGAATACATTATTCCCTCTATCCCAATTAATGTGATACTCTTTTTCTTTCAGTCTAAAAAAGAATGACACTTTTCTATATTTAGTGACAATTTAAATTTAAACTTCTCATTTTATCTTTAATGAAATGATTTATAGCTACACAAATATCTATTGCTTGTTTTAGACCACAATTAAGTTTCAAAACTTTTTCTTTCATCACAGTCAAACACATAACATAAATTAGGACGAAGGGAGTACTACAAAAATAACATGAATTAGCTGTGGACTTTTGCCTCTAAACAATAAAATATCCATCACTAATCCCATTTAAACATAGTTAATAACGAATTATCAAAAAAACATGTTAGCGACTAATTTGATAGCTAATTACTTTTTAGTGACATTCACTCTAAAATTTTGAGGAAAAGAAAAAATTCGAGAAGCCAATTAACTTCAAATTTTCATAGATTTAGGGTAGTAGGGTATTTTTAATTCTTAATCGAAACCAAATGCTCCCTCTGCCCCAATTTAAATGAGGGAGTTCAAGTACAAGGATCAAAGCAGTTGATTTTTTTATTGAATTTTAAGTATAGATTATTCAAGTATTTTATAATAAAATTTACATATTTGAAAACTACATAGAACATACTATAAGTGTACATAACTAATAATTCATAATATATGAAAAGTGTTGAAGAAATCGTAATCAAAGAAAGCACTGTTGAATTATTTAATCGCTACCTCTTTGATCTGCTTGTATTAAAGTACATAAGCACTTAATATTTGTGATTGTCAAATATCTCACTCGTTCATTTAATAGAGGAGACAATGGTATTATTAACTCCATCTATATATAATATAAAGCTAGGAATAGACAATCCTATGTGACACCTCTCTATGGCCTCCATTGACATTTATCTTTTTTCTCAATTTTTTGACATTTTTCTATTCATTTCTCTATTTTACCAAATAAAATAAAATATTAAAAATTCCATCCATCCACCCATAATAAAGACTCACTCACCATTTAATAGCATTATATATGTCATTACTTCCCCTATAATTATTGTGATTACTTTGTATTAAATTTATTAGTAAAAATAATTTATCTTTTTTTTATTCATTCTTTGGTTTATTATTGTATTAAAGAAAGACAATCCTATGTGACACCTCTCTATGGCCTCCATTGACATTTATCTTTTTTCTCAATTTTTTGACATTTTTCTCTTCATTTCTCTATTTTACCAAATAAAATAAAATATTAAAAAGCTCATCCCTCCACCCATAATGAAGACTCACTCACCATTTAATATCATTATATTTGTCATTACTTCCCCTATAATTATTGTAATTACTTTGTATTAAATTTATTAGTAAAAATAATTTATCTTTTTTAAAATTCATTCTTTGGTTTATTATTGTATTAAAGAAAGACAGTGGAAAATTGTAAGAAACTTTTAAAATTCCATCAGTCGCCTCATTTCTTTTTAACAGAAATCCCATCAATTGCCTCATTTATTTATAAGTAATTACACCTTAAATATCATTTGTAACCTCCACACCCAAATACAATCCTCTATTAATAACTCTTATGAGTTTTGACCGGACCTTTCCCTCTTCATATTACCCCTCCATTTTCTTAAAAGTTTCCAGCCTTTTGAAATTGTGATTCAATGTTGTCATTCTATCTATAATTCTATATGTTAGGTAGATTTATATATATTTAGATTTGTATCTGGGGACTTTTTCCAAATGCTTAACGTTAGAATAATAATCATCACTCTTTCGTGTTTTTGTCACCTATATTAATTGATATTAGCTTGAAATGTTGTGCTTTAATTTTTGTTTGCGGCTTTTTATGTTTGAATTACTGAAAATTGAAAATCAAAGGTGATGAAAGTCTTAGTTTCCTGTATTTCTTTCTTCCCATTATGGTTTAAAATTTTTCATATTTTGTTGATTTTAGGGTTCTTATTTTCTGCAGGGATCGACGTGTGAATTTAGTGGATTTGGACTATTTTGGTTTTGAAGATATTGTTAAAGTTGTTTTTAAGAGCCAACCATTTACGTGGAAGATTATTTGTGGGAGACGGAGTCGCTCTTCAAGTTTCGACTACCCATTCCTATGAAGGCGGAACTTCATTTCTCGGTGTTGCAAAGGTCATAATATGGCCTCCTTACAAACTCTCAAAATGTAAGTAAAGCTTGATGATTTCGTGCTAACGACTTCAATATATAGTAGAGAGAGAGAGCGGAAGGAGATGAAAGTCAGAAATTCTACCGCGAATCATCTTTCAGTGGCAACGAAGGGACAAGAAATGAAATTGGGTTTTGTTTCTATTTTTGAGCTGGAAAACGAAGAGCTTGACGGCTTGAGGTGCTTTTTATCTTTATATCTTCATTGTTTTCTTTTGGTGGATTTTCTCATGAGCAAATATTTTTTAGACAGTGAAAGTATGAAGTTTATGAAGATTATTTTAATTTCTGGTCAATTCAAAAAATTATTCAGTAAGATTAAAAAGGAATATGACCGATGTATTATTTTATTATAAGTATTATCTAAAACAAATCATGTTGATCAATTTCAAGAATTTTATCTTTAGTTATTATGTGATAATTATCTTTGGAATTTAGAAAAATAAAATAAAAATATAAGGTGACAAAAAAACATGAAAGTTGAAGTCCATTTTATATTATCTCTGACTTAACAACTTTCACATTTTAATTACTTAAATTTCCACATCATGTTAATATAGCTGGCTAAACTAACCATTTTTTTAGAAGTTTAAATTAATATAGTTTATATAATAATAGCTTTTTCTTTGTGATATAGTCTCCCTATTTTTATAGGGTTATATTTTCCATTATCCACCTACAATTTTTTTTTAGCATTTCATAGGGTTATATTTTTCATTATTCACTTACTCATTTTTGTTTACTTAAAATTTTATATTTAAATTTCTAGATAATTTTAGACTTAATTCAATTGGATTACATATATCATTATCTTCAGTTTGCTAGGGATTAATGCACAGGCTTACCTACTATGTATGAACGTTTTGAATTTTTATCTGCATAATCTTCTCTTTTTGTCAATATCTTTTTTTTTTTTTTTTTGAAACTGGTAATGTTGATTCTAATTTTGGGCAATAGTTAGGCAGATTTGCTTTGTCATTTGTTTGACTATGAAAGTGGGAGAGTTAAAAGATTAGATATAACTTCGATCTTCCTTTTAAGAATTAAGGTAACTTTACTGTATGTAATTTTCAATTGTTAGCAAATTGTACTTTTACATGTTCTATCTCTAGACCAAGAGTTTATAGATTTTTTTTTTTTAATTAGACTGCTTATTTGATTACTGATTAGTTTATGTCGTCAAGAAAACAGAAGGTGTTACTCACCACATTATGTAATAAGAAGTATTATTGAAACTAAGATTTTAGTTATAGAAGCTACTCTAATACATAGATTATTTAATTAAAAAAAAAATTAACCGTGCGAAGCGCGGACTTATTCACTAGTTAGAAATACGAAAGGAACATTCATACACATATAACAAACGATAATACACATTTTTTATTGACATAAGGAGAAAACAAAATAAAAAACCTTACAACAAATAGACTTCTATATACTGTGAAGTACAATAAGTTTAAAACTAAGAGTACATCATGATGTACAAAGAAGAACTTATTTCAAACTACAACGGGAACGAGAAGTTACCACGTACACACTAGAATTTCTCCCTACATGAGAAATCCATAGCTAAACGTTGATACCAATACATAAGAAAAATAAAATCAAAATATGTAGTAGTTGTTTCAATTAGGACACTGGAAGTCAGATGGAACCTTTTTGCCACATACATTAAGAAGAAGGCTTAGAGAAAGAGGGACATTAAGGTTAATCCCAAGAACATTTAGTTTAATGGCAGTGCATAGACAAAGTGCAGCCTCAAGATCAACAAGTCCATTAATGAGAGAGCAACAAGGTTTCTTTGGAGGGTTTCCAATTACAAGTCCAAGTAAATTTCCAAGAACATTAGCACAAACACCTAATTTTAAAGCATCTATAGGGCACTTGCCTTTGGAACTCGGGCTCGGGGTTGGCTTTGGCTTTGGCTTCGGCTTTGGCTTCGGCTTTGGTTTAGGACTAGGACAAGTGCCACATGCACTCACAAGAGAGAAAAAAAGAAGGTTCACAAGAATAAAAAGAGCAAGGGAAGTAGTTTTCTTAGAAGCCATATTTCTAACTATAGTTGTTTTAAAGTAGATTTTTTGGCTTTGGTTGATATTGAAAAGATTATAGGAGGGGGATATTTATAGGATGCAAAATTGAGCATCATATTCGAGAAAAATCATAAAGATATAAATTAAATAGTTGAAACCATGTGTCCCCAAGGTTACGTTTTAGCTAGCATCACAAGCAAAGATTACTCAAATCTCTTGAAAACATTATTAGATATGAGACGTTGCAAATAATTACCATGTTCTTCGCGAGAGTCTGCACGTATGGATAAAAGATGAGAAAAGTAAATTATATTGGGGAAAAAATATGCATATTTAAGATGAAAATGTAAATACTAGATCTACCAATGAGCTACCACTTACACTATTACAACAACAACAACCCAGTGAAATCCCACGACGTGGGGTCTGGGGAGGGTATAGTGTACGCAGACCTTACTCCTACCAAGGTAGGATGGATGTTTCCGAAAGACCCTCAGCTCAATAAAAAAACATAAAAAGAAGTCAGATAAGGCTAAGAGATTCAAAGCGATATGGAAATGAAGTAACGCAAGCGACACAGATAACATAGAATAATCAAAGCACAGGAAATAACAGATAATAGCATAAATCAGAGAACAAGAAATTATACTTCGATAATGCGACTACTAATAAGACAGGATAATGAGACTATCTACTAGCCTTCTACCTAATGTGGGTCCTCCAAACCCTACTATCTAAGGTCATGTCCTCGGTAAACTGTAACTGCGCCATGTCGTGTCTAATTACCTCTCCCCAATACTTCTTTGGCCTACCCCTACCTCGTCTGAAACCATCCATGGCCAACCTCTCACACCTCCGCACTGGGGCATCTGTGTCTCTCCTTTTCACATGCCCAAACCATCTCAATTTCGCTTCTCGCATCTTGTCTTCCACCGAGGTCACTCCCACCTTGTCCCGAATATCCTCATTCCTAATCCTGTCACTCCTGGTGTGGCCACACATCCATCTCAACATTCTCATCTCAGCAACTTTCATCTTTTGAACGTGAGAAATCTTAATTGGCCAACACTCCGCCCCATACAACATAGTCGGTCTAACTACCACTTACACTATTAGAAAACAAGAATTCTCTGTCGCTCAACAATATAATTGGTTGCTAATTTTATCTAAAGACAGATTAGCAATGAATTATTTAAATCCTATTAATTAATTATGAGCTATTTAACGATATATTAGCAATAAATTGAGTAGGTAAGTCATATATCTTATACCGTTAATGAAACATTAATTTTATTAATCATATTTACCAAAAACAATTATGACTCTTACGTAGTATATAGACTAATTCAAATATAAAACTACTTCGTTTAAAAAAAGAATTCGTTACTAGCAACAAAATAAGTACTCCCATACACTTGAGGATTCCGGAAAAAAAAAGAAGAAAGAATTAACAATACTATTTCAAACTTCTGCATTTTAACAGAAAATATTTCTTGGTTTAAATTAAGATACCCTAATATCTTAAATATATGAACATTTGGAGTTAATTAGCTTTTTATTTCTTTTCTGTTCCTCAATATTTTAGATTGAACATTACCGGAAAAAAACAAGAATTTAGCAACAATCTTCATAGTTAATTTGTCGTTAAATAACCTGTATCTAACATTGTTCTGTTAACCTGTTGCTACTCTGTCATTAGATAGAATAGGAACGACTTTATTGTTCAGCGACGGAAGTTATATTTTCATTGCTAATTCCTCTTTTTTGTACTCGTGTATTCTTTTTATTGGAAATATAGTTTTCTTTAATTTGTAGTTAGCTTTGTTCATTTATACTGCTTTTAGCCTTTGCCATAAGTAAGATAAAGTTCATTTCTTCTTTGTCCGTGTCTTGTACAATAAGGACCGAAAGTTGTTATCTGTAAAAGAAGTTTTGGCCGGTAACGAAATGGTTAAAAAAGAAGAACAGTGGTGACAATTAATTAAGGTTAAAGAGATGCATGATTGAATAATATAACCTTTTCTTTTCTTATTTCTTAGCTTTCTTTTGTTTTTTCTGGGTTGTGTTATTGATAATTCCTTGCCTTAAATTCTGCAAGGTTGGTGAAAATCCGTCTCTGTTCCTGATATATAATATGTAAATGATTAATGTATCATCATGGATTGTTCTGATTTGCAATTGAAAGTCCAATTTTTCTAAAAGTTATCAGTGGAAACATATTTCATGTTAGGTGCTAAGAGTAACAGTGATAATAATTCTTTGGCCAAGAATTTACAATTTTTTGGTATTTTTTTGTCCCCTTCAATGTTCTCTTTCTTCAATCTTTTTGCACCTTTCAGTTACTTTAAAGATATTATATTTAACTCTTCTCTAAAATTTATTCTCATTAATTTCTTTCCTAATTAATTTGGACACCATATGAACTTATGATTCTTCTCTTCAAAGGTAGGGATCTAGTAGCTCAGTTGGTTGACTACATGAACTTTCACCTTGTTGGCGAGGTCTCGAATCCTCACATTGTAACCCTCTCCCCCATTTCCCCTTCCCCTATCCCTATGTAATAAAAAAATAATTTAAAAAAAAAGATTCTTCTCTTCAAAGTAAATGGAGTAACCAATCCTCGCATTTAAACTGGAGAAAAGGGTCAAAAATACCCCTCTATTTTGGAAAAAGGGCTAAAAATATCCTCCGAAATTATATTGGGTCAAAAATACCCCTCCCATCCTTAAAGTTTTCAAATATACCCCTATCTTGATGGAAATTATCCCCAAAATAACCCGAAATCAGTTTTTAAACCCGCTCCACCTTTAAACTCGACCCAACTAAATAATACCCCATAAGATCCCCTTATTCCCCTAATATATAGGTTTGAAGTTTGAGGGAATTGGGTAAATATTTTTCCCTAATTAGCATAGAGTGTAAAAATCCCATAAAAATATGCCATTGATCTCCTATACTCACCGAAGTTGGAACTTGGACGTGTGCGCTTGTTAAGTGTATCTTTCAGCTTATTTTCAATTATTTTATCACTACCACGTCTGCTTGTTTTCAATACCTAACCGCTAAATATTTGGGAATCTCAGTTATCTCACTACTTCCGTTAATTGAAGTCATAACAATGCTGTTATTGACTCCAATTCAACTATGAACAGAGAATATTCATAAACATATACACAAAATGAAAAACAATACACATTTCTCCACATATTATTATATATATGAGGGAGAATACCAATTTTTTGTAGTCCTCACATGGATGTTTTGTCTCTTTTTACCCCTAATTAAAGTTTTTATTACTTTGTGAATTCCTACAAATTTTGGTAAATTTTGAGAACCTTAAGGGCTTTTTTTATGCCACTAAAAATGATGATGTCAAGGAAAATATTAGTGATCCCAACAAAATATGCTTATACATATTTGAGTTTTTTATGAGAAATATATTAAATTTGTTTAAAATTATATATTTCCTTAAGAATTTATTATAGACACTTAAAGAATATAATTATCATGTCAATCAAATTCTATAATATAGGCTTAATTATTGACTTAAAATATTATTTTTATAATACTATTTATTATTTGTTGATGTTAATTACCAAATTATCATTTGCTAATTACCATATTAGAATATCGATTATCCCTATAATCGGGATGAGAGGAAATGAAGATAGTTAGAAGAGAATGTAATTTGGAATGGAAAGCCTGATCTTTTCATTCATAGAGGTAGTATATATATACATGGCTTAACCGACCTAGAAGAAAAGAAAATATCTAGTTTAGTTAAATACATAAGTGGACCCCATGATAACTATCTACCACTAACACTAACCAGTTGTAGCCAGTTGTCATTAATCAACTAATCACACTGTTACATTGCTAATCACTCAGTCGACTACACACTAATATTCCAAGAAAACTAAAAAGGTTCTCAATATTCTAATAGTGTAAGTGGTAGCTCATTGGTAGATCTAGTATTTACATTTTCATCTTAAATATGCATATTTTTTTCCCAATATAATTTACTTTTCTCATCTTTTATCCATACGTGTAGACTCTCGCGAAGAACATGATAATTATTTGCAATGTCTCATAGCTAATAATGTTTTCAAGAGATTTGAGTAATCTTTGCTTGTGATGCTAGCTAAAACGTAACCTTGGGGACACATGGTTTCAACTATTTAATTTATATATTTATGTTTTCTCTCGACTATGATGCTCAATTTTGCATCCTATAAATACCCCCCTCCTATAATCTTTTCAATATCAACCAAAGCCAAAAAAATCTACTCTAAAACAACTATAGTTAGAAATATGGCTTCTAAGAAAACTAGTGTGTAGTCGACTGAGTGATTAGCAACGTAACAGTGTGGTTAGTTGATTAATGAAAACTGGCTACAACTGGTTAGTGTTAGTGGTAGATAGTTATCGTGGGGTCCACTTATGTATTTAACTAAACTAGATATTTTCTTTTCTTCTAGGTCGGTTAAGCCATGTATATATATACTACCTCTATGAATGAAAAGATCAGGCTTTCCATTCCAAATTACATTCTCTTCTATCTTCATTTCCTCTCATCCCGATTATATAGACAGGGTGTAATCGATATTCTAATATGGTAATTAGCAAATGATAATTTGGTAATTAACATCAACAATTAATAAATAGTATTATAAAAATAATATTTTAAGTCAATAATTAAGCCTATATTATAGAATTTGATTGACATGATAATTATACTCTTTAAGTGTCTATAATAAATTCTATCTAAATTCATGGGGGCACTTCCAAATATTCAATGTTACTATTAACTAAAACGAGATTTTATCTTTTGGGATAGTTTTAAAATAGTTTCTTGAATTTATTTTTGAACAGTTTTGACCCTCTAAGTTTTGAAAAAAAGTGATCATGTTAGGTCTCCATCAAATATTTAACAAACTTTAACTTTGAGATTTTATAAGAACTATAAGAAAAAACAAAGTAGATTTAACCAGAAACGTCAAGAAAGTTGCATCAAATCTCAAAACCACAATAACAAAATCACATCAGACAACAAAAATAGATTAAAGAAATCACAGTTAAGCTGCACCAAACTCCAAAGCTAGATTGAAAGAAATAGCAGAAACGATAAAAATTGCACCTTCAAATGTGAGTTCTCTTACTTAAAGCTGTTTTTTTATTTCACAGTTCCTATTAGATCTAACGTTCAAAGTTTGTTACTCCCTTTGTCCCAATTTATGTGACACTTTTCGTTTTCTGAGATTCAAACTGTATGAACTTTGACCATCATTTTAAGATGTATTTTTCATCAAATTGATATGAGAAGGTTGCAATTTATAGTATTTTGCATGTAGTTTTTAACTATATAAATTTTAATGTTAAAATATTGAGTTAATTTAATCCAGTTTAGCTTTAAAGTTTAGTCAAATTGACTCTCGAGAAGTGAAGTGCCACGTAAATTGGAACGGAGGGAGTAATATTTATGGAGATAAAAACGCTCATGTTTTTGACAAACTTACATAACCAAAACTGCTCGAAATATATTTGAGAGGGACCATTTTGAACATATACACTCCGAATATAATAGACCCCTTTCTTGTATTTTTTTTTTCCCTAACCAAACTAATCTTTTCAATCGTCAACTGATGAGGAAGCAGTTTAATAGCAGAGTAGGAACTGTAAGATTTATGGTTTGGAACGAAAAAAAACAAGGGACAGC
This sequence comes from Lycium barbarum, assembly GCF_019175385.1. Taxonomy (NCBI): domain Eukaryota; kingdom Viridiplantae; phylum Streptophyta; class Magnoliopsida; order Solanales; family Solanaceae; genus Lycium; species Lycium barbarum. The sequence continues at coordinate 8,462,131 of NC_083340.1, forward strand.
GTATACCTTATATTATATTAGACAGATTGCCCTTTATATGCTTCTCAACATTGTAAATGCAAATAGTTATCTTCGCACAACGATAGCATGGTAATATATTCAATATCGTTCCAATTTTATCAAATATCTCTTTTAGAAACTTGTAAACTATTGGAGTTTGAATCAAGAGGACATCGATCAATAAAGATACGGATTCTACTATATATATACTAGATGGCCTGTGCCCGTGCTGAACACGGGCTTTTCCCCAACATCGTTGTACATATAAGATCTAATAGTGGAATTTCATGGTGGTTCTAATTGTGTTGTAACATTATCCAAAGAAAAGGAAATATCATGCTAGAAAGACAAAAACAGTGAGATTGTCAATGTTCATGTAGGTGGTCCAACTTATGCGTGAGCTATGCTACAATTGGGTGAAATCTAGACTTTAACAGTTGTTGGCAACACATATAGCTGGGTCTCCACTGAAAAAAGAAAGGCAAGAATTAGAATTAGAATGTTGAAAGTGCAATCAAATTTGAAGTATCACTTCAGTTAAAGTTTGATGCTAGAAGTCTCTACTGAATTAGAAAAATACCAACCTACACATTGTAATGCCAGCTAAAATAAACACCAGTTTAACATCAATATCTTTGCTGAAATAAAATCTCTAGCAAATCATAATACCTATGGCAAAATACCCTACAGCTGAGAAGGCACATAAAAGATTAGAGGAAACGTAAGTATACCATAAGAAAGCTGAGCCAAGAATTCCTTTTAATAAAATGCTAAGCAATTGACCAGAACAGGTACCCCGAAAGGATTTGGACACACAGCATACTGATTAAAGCCTTTGGTGTAATGTACCCTCCCGAAATTTTCTAGTTAGTGTTTTATGTTTGTTGGTTCTTCATCATACATGGATGGTGCTCCTATCTTTTGTGCTTTTGGCTCCACATAATATTTAGCAAAAGGCCATAAGGTATCGCAAAAATGCCAAAATCTCAATTAACCGTTTATGTTTCAAAGTGATAAGAGATATGATATACAAATGTTCTGCCAGTCACCTTCTATATCCACTCGACAAATGACTTGGTAGATCAAAGAGATCTCCTCACCTCCTAATACTGCAACTCCTCTTTTTCCTTGTATATCTAGTTCTTTTCTTGCAAGGTACCCAGTGTTATTGTTCAGTGAAATTCTCTCTGTTCAGCCCTTTCTTTACACTATTGTACGCATGACTTCACAAACAGAATTAAAATAATATCACATCAAAAACTTAGGTATTCATGAGAATAGATTACAGTGGAAGGAATTAATTCCGTGTCTAAATCCTGAGAGTCTCAATTTTTGTATGATGCTTTGAATCAAAGAATGATTGAGAATATTAAGGTATATTTTAAATAGCTTTTTTTGTAAGTGTATGTAAATTGTTCTTCATCTCACCACAATGCAATATTTTTAATAGCATTAATAACATTTAATTATTTTCTAACTATATTTCTCCATAATCTAAGACATGAGAAAGCTTCAGCATAATTGTTAGCTTTTTACCATATATTTATTGATTATCTACTGCTATAATAGCATGTTGAAATACATTGAGACACTAAGGTTGTTCATCCATATTTTAGATTATAGAGTTGCATCTATAGCCGTTGACGCAATTAGCATAAAGTAGAGTAATGATCTCCTTTGGCTTTTCACCATCATTTTTCCGGACATCAACTGACACTTGTATGAATTTGGTTAAAAAACTAATGGCTCGAGCTACATTAATGAGAATTAATTAAGCCAGGCTAGTATTTTTCTAGCTAATCTAATGTCAATCAAGGCATATTATATCTCCTTTCAGCCAAAGATTTTCATTAGGCAATATTTATTTAGCATTTTCTTGTTGTTAAACTGTTCTTAGTTAGCTTGTGCACAGGATAGGAGTCCACCTGAAATGCAATGCTTCCAAATTGAACTCTCTTAAGTGCAGAAAGACCTTTTTAGCTTCTATCAAACACTTCCCATACACACAGAGTAGCTTACTCTAAGAAAGATCATGATTTGCTTTCCTGGTCTCATTTGCATTATTCTGAATCTTAAGGATTATAGCTTGTACCTTTCTCTTAAGACCTCTACTCTCTTGGATTAAGACTGGATGTCAATGAGATCTGTAGAGAAAGGAAAAAAATGTATCACTATCCTAGATCATCACCAAAGGGAAGGCAAAAGTTACCTCATTATGGTGACCAAGTCAAGGCTCAATTTTATCAACTGGGAATTCACCTTCTTACCCTCATCGTCAAAGTTAATCTCTATCAAAACTCAATTAAATTGATCAAATCTGCCAACATGTAACAATTAGTACTCACTTTATTCCAAAAGAATAAGGGAAAAGACTGGTTGTTACATTCCCTTTGTAAGGGATAAAGTGTTTTAATTAAGTCTTTGTTTGAGCAATTGTATTTCAAAAATTGATGAGCAATAGATTTCATAAATTAGTGCCCCAATTCCAGATAAGAAAGCAGTACCAGTAGCATTAATTAGATAACATTAACTTTCATGAATCAATTTCCTAATTCAGCCAATTCCAAAAGGAATACTAACTAAATCAAAACTCTAAACAATGAAATAGTACACTCCTGGATATAGCTTCACATGCTGATTATTCGACCTTCTAGAGATCCATTGGTAGCACGAAGAAACATAATCACAAACGTTATAACAATGCGAGTATTATAATTTACCAGATTTCAGCCTAGAGAAAATCGAACCTAGTTCATATGAATATATGGGATATTTAAAGCTAACAACATACATAAAAGTTATTCAACCATTACTGTGTTAGAAACACTGACAACAATTTTACACTATGTTAGAACTTAAAACTCATTTCTGCCAGTAATTTCTGCACTCTTTTTGTTGTTGATTCTTTATTCATCTCAATTTTAGTAGCAAGAAAAATTCTCGAATTATAGCAAAGTCCTCATAGAAATTTGCATCTTTCTCCAATAGCAGAAAGAGAAGAAGAGAAATTTGAGATGGTTCAACAAAGCATAGAAGTATCCAAATAGACTTTAAATAAAAATCAAAAGCAATTGGGAAGCTTCATTTAGATTTTGGATCAATGAGAAATTTACCTATTATAGTCAAAGCAGAGTAACCTTTGTTGGGAAGAAACAAGCAATAATCAAATTGCACGACGAGGTAACAGCGGAAGAAATACCCAAGTCGAAACTTCCCACACTATTTGAACCAAGAGAAGACAATAAACGCTAGCACAAATGGAAATCCAGGCAGCAGCTATACCAACAATAGCAAAGTAAGCAAAAATAAATTGAATGGAAGAGACCAAATTTACGTGGTAAAACCCCTTAAATGTGAAGAGGAAACATCCACGGGACCTCCGGCCCACAAAAGCTCCACTATAAACAACAAGAGTTACAAAAATGTTCTCCAAATGGCTACAACAACAAAGCCAAGCACGGAGCAACAATACATAAGGGATAGCACCAAAACTAGCGAAGAAAAGAGAAAAATCACCCCCAAAAAATGAGCTACTGTTCGTACTCGAAAACTGGAGATACAGACCACAAAATCCGATTGTCACCGTTGAAATCGAAGAACCAGATGTTTAGAATCCCCAGTTCAAATTTCAGCACGATCCAACGGTTAACGAATCAGGAAACGTAATTTAAAGCGGACTGCTGTAGCAAAAAAATTCTGGACGAAAATCTGCTTTCTCTCTCACGTTTTTCTCTCTATATGGCTGCTATGAATTCACTCTTGCGTTGTTAAAATAAGACCTAAATTGATCCTATATATAGAGGAAATTTTGGGCAAAATTGGTCTGGTCCAAATTGGATTGGGTTTTATTAATCCAATTCCACATAGGAAGGGAAAATCCAAAAACCTAATTGGATTGGGTTTTATTAATCCAATTCTACATAGGAAGGGAAAACCAAAAAACCTAACAACCTTTTCCCGGCTTGAGCAACTTTCAACTTCAGAAACCTGCGCCTGCATTCAAAATTGTGCAACCACATATTCCAACTAAATAGATCCATATTCGGTAATGTCATGTATTAAAATTTTAAAATCCATTGCATTTACAATCTATTAAAGAACAAAAATTGGTAATGTAGATGATGCAGTCTTTTTTATTTAGTGCAGTAAAGATGGGTTACAAATTAAGGTGTGTGAGAAGTGGAATTGGTGCAAAAATGATGAGGCAAGGTGAATATCTGGTTAACTGACAGAATCCAACTACACCTCTACTGAAATTATATATATAGAAGGAGCAGCAGTGTTTAATTATTTTTCGATTTTTGCTACTGAAAGGAAATGCATTAAATAAATAGACAACAATCTTAACTCATACCTCACAAATGTTAACTTGAATGTCAATGATGTATTTTAAACGATAATCACAAGGAAACTTAGGACATTTCCGTATACGTAATGTTGTCATTTCTCAAAATGTAACATAGTAAACAATGCTATTACCAGAAACTTATGGTGTTGAAATGCTGAACAACAAACTTCAGCATAAAGGAAAATTTGTGATGGAAAGCTAGATAAAATATCAAATGGAACTTCTGATAAGATCATAAAAAAGGCGGTCAACCAGTATCCGTCCTTATTTAATACAACTTTTTTCTTAATTGAGATTGGTTTGGTCCTAAATCTACGCTAATGAAACTACTTATCGAGAAAAGCTAGTCAATACTTTTTTCCATCTCTTTGTCGAGAAGAGCTAGTTTTAGAGATAACTTCCGCTCATAAATTTGGATTAATACAAAATAAAGTAATTTACTCAATTTCACGAATAATGCAAGCATTTCTTATCATATTCTACCATCATAAAAAGCTTTAGTCAAGATGCAGAAGCTTAAATTCTTTCAGCGATTACATGAAAGATCATGAATTGGTGAATTAGCCTTATATACATCTAAGAAGTTTATCACCTTTGATATTTTAAGAGCTAACTGTAGTTTACCAAGACAACAGAGTCTGGCTTTTGTAAACTGTCACTTTTGCGGCATTATGAGGTGATAATACAACATGTGCAATGCTAAAAGCTCACCTTTATCAACTGCAAACTGCCGACCAATCCTTTGTCACCGATCTAGTTACGTTGCCTTTACTTCTATGTACTATTATCTGCCACACGAAGGTCGTAAGAAGAATTTTGCAATGAAACTCAATTTAAAAATAGAAAATGTAGAAATTTACTCGCCACAAAGCTTATGCAAACAACACTGAGAAATGGAATACAACATTAGAGCAAACGTATTTACTTCCACTGTTTAATCTCAAGAAATAGCCAGCACATGCAGCGGAAAGAATAATTTGGTGAAAACCAAAGAAGATCATACGCCAAAAATTTTGTTTTAAAACAGGATCCAAACATATGACATAGGAAAATGCGCTCAGTGGATCTACTTTAACACAAAAGATCCAAAAAAAAGAAAGCTATTCCTGAGGTATGAAAATTAACATATACTCCCTCTGTCCCAAAAGATTGACACTTTTCGCTTTTTGAGAGTCAAACTTTTTAATTTGACCGTGTGATTTAACATAGAATCTTTTATTTTTTCGAAATAAAATTTACATATTTAAAAACTACCTAAAAAGTAGTATAAGTCACCATAATTAATAATTTAGAATATTTAAAAGACGTATGAAAAAATTACGATCAAAGAACAACTCATTTGACTCTCGAAAAGCGAAAAGTGTCAATCTTTTGGATGAAGGGAGTAGTACATTCAATCAAGAAAAAGTAATAAACAAAAGAATAGCATAGTCCAAAAAGAATCACAACAAACTGAATTGAGAGCTAATCTACTACATACCAGAACATGGATATGAAAATTAGACAAAAAAAAAAAAAAGGAGATAATTTACAGATTCCACAATGCATGCAAGTATCATGGAGCAAAAGAGAAAAGATGATAAAGTTCTGAGATTGGAACTTGAGGAGAAAAAAAAAAGGTTTTGGTATCAATTCGATGAAGAATAATATAGTGAGGTATAGATAGAGAGCGGAAAAAATAAGAGTAAAGTAGAGAGAAATAAAAGTAAAGAAGCACGGAGAAGAAATGACAATACTCAGCTTCAATTGACGGAAGGTATAGTATAGACCAGAGCTTCATGCAAATATGTTAATTTTTGCCGGAGAGAGGTTAGAGGCATGGAAGAAGCTTTCTCAAAGTGAAAAGAGAGTAGAACCAGTTGTATCACACGTTTCACCAAGAGATGTACACAACTGAGTTGTAATTGAAATGAGTACTGTTTTACCCACTCCAGCTCTCCCCGAATAGTCCGATTTTTCCTCCACGGCGATAAGGCTTAAAAGATCTACTACTTTAATTTCTGTTTCAAAAATAGATAATTTTGTATCCAACTGTATAAAGGCGGGCGCAAATCTATGAATAGAAGACATTGTACTGAAATGCCCAAAGTGCCCTTCCTCGTACCAACAAGTCTCACTTATTATATAGGTACAAGTCTCACTTATTATATAGTTAAATATATAGTTAAAATTAAAATTTGAATTGATTTCTAATATTAAAATAGCGGTATGGTCCAGCCATAATAAAGGTTTCTCTTTTTTTATTATTATTGTTCACCTATTAGCAGTAATTAGCAAGCTTGTCCTATTTTATCCTCTCTTTTTTAATTCATCCTTAAGACCTAATTAAGATGAAGTTGATTCAATTAAGATTTATTGTTATTCTACGGGAAATACAATAGCAAGACAAAGATTAATTAATGCCGAAACCCCAGTCCCCAAACGGCCAAACCTATCTTAACTAGGATTCCTATTTCTTGTAAAAGGTAAACAAATTAGATAAAATAATCCTAAGGTAAATGAAACTGTTGATATAATTAGTTAAACAACGAAATAAAAAGTAAATTTAGTAACCGTTAAATGAAAAAAAAAACTCTCATTATCAGGCTAAATAATTGAAGGTTTTGAGTCTACATTTTCCTCCCGCCTTAAGTGGAAGATTTTAAAACTTGTCACGATATTTGGGATTATGTTCCACTTTATATTTCTAAAAATATATAGCTGAAAATTAATGAATCATAAAATGGATTGCACCTATTTAAGAAATCTATATTTTAAGGGTTGGAGAGAGATATATTTATACTTCTTTTATTCTTTAATTGTAGTATTATGTTTAAACTCTTCACCTCATGTAATTTTTTCCTGTCATTAATAAAAAATAAAATATAGGAGTCCGGCGGAAACTCCACCTACAATGCGGTAATCCTATTTAGGGAGAAAAAAGTGACCAAACGAACAAAAATATATCATAAGCAACGAACAAAAGTCATACCGAGAAATGTATTAATTCGAATGGGAAACACAAATAAATAGCGCAAGGGGCGCTAATTAATTCCAACAAATGAAAAATCCAAAATAAATTAGCCCCATAAGTAATGGGAAACAAATTGAACAATTTAAACCTCTAAAACAAATGAAAATCCAAAAAAAAAAAAAAAACTCAAGAAAACAATTTAAAGAAAAAGGTTTAAAAAAAAACATTTATGGACAAGTGAATCCCTTTGGAGCATCCTTACTACAAACATTAAGAAGCAAACTAAGTGAAATAGGGAGATTAAGGTTAATCCCCAAAATATTAGCCTTAAGTGCAGTGCAAAGACAAACAACAGCCTCTAAATCCACAAGATTTTCAATAAGACTGCAACATGGTTTAACAGGTGGAGTTCCAAGTGTAACATTCGATAAACCATTAAGCACATTAGCACAAACACCTAATTTTACTGCATCAATTGGGCATTTGCCTTGTGAATTAGGAGATGGGCTTGGTGTTGGTGTTGGCTTCGGCTTTGGTTTTGGGCCAGGGCAAGTGTTGCATGCACTAACCACAGTGAAAAAAAGGACATTGAATAACTAGAAAGAGGACAAGTGACTTAGCCATCTTGATCTCAAAGCTAGTGCAATATTTGCTAATTAGAGAAATGTGAATTGATTTCTGATGATGAAGAATGTATTGATATGGTGGGGTTTTTATAGGGCGGATTTGTAAGGAGGGGGATTAAACGAATTACAAGACATCATTCTTTAATCCATGTGTAAGTCGGGAATTTAGCCTGGCAATGAGAATTAGCATATTTTTGTATATCTTGGAAACATGTGAAGTAGGAAATTAAAACAAGTTGCCATGTTCCTCTCGCTGAGTTCCAAAATCCAGGAATTTTAATTGTTTTATTTCGTAGCCCGTGATTTTTGCCCGAAATGTCATGGTATATCAGTATTAAACGATTTATTTTATGTACACTTACAATTTTACATTATTAGCGTATTTTAACATGATAGCAGGTAATATACCTTATTTTCTTTTAATTAGTAATCCCATTTTAATTTTCTTGAAAGTTAGATAAATTATCTAAGTAACTGTAAAAATTATTTACGGGATCAGTGTATATAGAAACTCAATTAGTAATATGCTTTGACGCATGGAAAATATTTAGCCAAAAAGAAATTAGGGACATGACAACATGCATTTACAGGTTAGTCGCCCTCTTTGCTTGGACGTAAATTTTGGCGGGTTATCACTTTCTAGGACAATGTTTACTGATTCTTTTCTTTTTGTTTCTCTTGCAATTTATGGATCTTTTGGATCATAATCTAAAAATTCCATTTGAATAAACTGAAAATCTTAAAAAAATATTATATCATGATCTAAAAGTTTACAGACGTTAGATAATATTCTAATCTTTTGTCAGTACCAAAAACTATATTTGCACAATTTTATAAGAAAAATTTACAGCTCATAACTACTTCTAACACTTATTTATTAGTAATAGCTATCTTTTTTTAAAATTATTTTTGGTAGCTTAATTATTTATCAAATTATCATCTATAACTTATTTTTGTTACTGCAGTGTATTTCCCTAAAAATAAGGTATCTCTCTCTCACTTACCCACAATCTTCTTCTTTTTTTCAAATATTTTTCTCTCACCTATCAAATTTATTTTCTCCCTCACCCCTAGTTCTCTCTCCGTTCCATCTCCTAGATTTTCTCTCACCTACCAAATTTATTTTCTCCCTCACCCCTCTTTCCTACTTTGTTCCATTACCTACCCTAGATCTCATTTTCTCTTACAAATCAGAAGAATCCTACAGTAGTAGCAGCAGCCATGGTCGACGAAAAAACGAGCTCTACAACGGTGAAGGACGACATAGTGAAGCTTTATTAACTAGTCCAATTGAAAGTCTTTGTTCATTGTCTCTGAAAATCAACAGCACTTTCTACTACTTGAATGTTCATGCGCAACACTCTCTTGGCATCTCGTTCTTTGTAGCCCATACCCAAAAGTAAGGACAAAGCTTCATCTAGAATTTGAAGCTGCAAAAACTTGGCTTGAGCAAATGTCAAGGTTTTCTAGATTTTTCAATCTGACTACTATGATATGCCACCACTCCTTTTAGTAGCTCCAGCTTTAAATGTAAGGCAATCTCCGGATAACGTCCTTTTTGTAGCAATCTGAGACGACTCGCTTCTTTCCCATGAAAACACCATTGATGAGAGTTGTGGAGCTTTATGCCCACCAAGTGTTTGATAAAATGTTTCAGTATAATTCAGTATATTTCAGTGTATTTCTGTGTATTAACAAACAGTATATCTAATTTTTAGTATATTTCTGTGTATTTCAATATATTATTTATACAAACTTACGTTCTTTACAGCATCAATTAAATAGCCACCTCATTAATTTTGTAACTGACATTCATCATCATAATTCATCCTATCTTCTTCGCCTTCTGTGTCGGTTAGTTCATCGCTGCTTCAATTTCTGGTTTTGTTTTTATAAATACTTTTGATGCATTCACTGTTTGTTGCCTTAGTCTGTCTTCTGTGAACAAAATTTGAATTTTCACATTCAACTCTTGTACAGTATTAGAAGAGCTTGATAAGGAAAAAATCTATATATATATATATATATATATATATATATATATATATATATATATATATAATATAAAGCTAGACATAGACAAGGTGATGTGGCACCTCTCTATAGCCTAGAATACTAGTTATCTTTTTTCGCCTTTTTTTGAATTTGTTCTTGTCACACCCCATTTTTAACCGGGAGGTTAAAGTAGAAGTATGACGTATTGGAGATTCCTATTTTTTGTCGGTTTGTTAAGGAGTCGCCACCTAATTATTTACGGTGAATTAGGACACCTAAAGTTTATTAAAGTTATATTTAAAGTTAGCTCTGTTTAAGGTCTGCGAAACTTAAGATTCTAGGTAAGGGTTCAATTAGTCTAAAGGGAAGGTATTAGGCATCCTTTAAGACCCATTAACAATGGTTAACCGACCGGACTTATAATTAGCTAGGCTAAGTGTAAATATAGTATTATAGAAAAGGAAGTAGCTTTGTAAGTATGGCTAAAGTTATAGATAAGCATGTAAACATGCTATTTATAAAAATAGAACTTATAAATAATAATTTGTATAAAAGAATACTCATTATGTTATTTTAAAAATACAACTTATAAATGTTGTTGAAATTTTAAATGAAAGTGTAATAGTATGATTTAAAATAATACTTGTAGAAAACACAATAACTTGTTTAAAGAGTGTAGTTAAAATAAACTAAAAGAAACAGAATATGTAATGATTATATGTATTCGACGAAAAGTGAGCTATGCCGACTCACAAATTCAAAGAGTTATCATAAGATTAATGTGGAATAAATATTAAAGGCTTCATATGAAGATTAGTATTTTAATATATATATATATATATATATATATATATATATATATATATATATATATATATATATTGTGCTAAAATTATCTCAAACAATTATGTATTTCAAGTGTTAGAAAGGAATTAAAGTGAGAAAGTTATCCGTTGAAACTAATTTGCCTTTATTTCTTAGAATAGGCTAACGTTAGTGCAAGATTTATGACGTTTTAGACTTCTAAAATAGTAAGCATAAATTATGATTCCCTTAGCCGAAAGATGTAATTATGCTATTTTGAAAATTAATCATTCTAAAAAAGTATAGATATTATAGATATTATAAATAATTTTAAAAATAGGAGTGAATGTGATTTGTGGAATTAACTACCCATTATTAAACTACAATCCTTAATATACTGGAAATTTTCTAAGTTAACAAAATAAAATGTTAGTCATACAAAACAGAGAACAATACACAATCATAAAATAAGGAAGGGAGTAGAAGAATAAACGAGTTTGGCCCATTTTTTCATGGGCTCAACTGCTGAACTGTTTGCGTTTATTGGGCTTAGGCCCAATGAATTTTCTCTATATTGCTGCTGTGGGCCGTCTTGTCTATTGGGCTTTGGCCCAGACTTTGTTTTCTTGTTTGGCTGCGGATTGGATGACTCGAGAAATACGTCGGGCTTTAGCCCAACACCGAATATGGAAAATGGCGAGTCCTTCGGACTCGTATGCGAGATGATCATGCATAAAATGAAAAGAAAAGGGATTAGTACATAATCAATAGATGAAATTAAACGTATATAATGTAAATTCAAAGACAATTTCATTCGTGTCTTCTTATCACAGTATTACATCATTTACGGGATACGAACTAAATCAATGAGACATGCAAACATTCAGGAATTCCCATCAGAGAGATCTCCATCGACAAAAATCATCCCACCCCGAGGGGTTGATATCCCTATCTGTTCTATTAACATTGCAGGGACAAAATGAAAAATGATAATATAACAAGAAGGCTGGAAAGGAAATGTCTATCATCAATTCGTATTTGAGAGAAAACTAGTGCATGTTTAGTTCTAAAAGAGGGTAAACTCAATTTTAACAAATGGCGGAGGACAGACAAATACCACTCATACAGATTTTAAAGAATCGAAAGAGGATATCTTGCAAAGTTCAAGTTAAGACCCCTCTTTCATTCTCTCTTAACACTGGATTTATACTTATTATTTTTTGTCTTTCCGGAACCAGTTTTATCTTTTGCGCGCAGAAGCTAAACAAACAGTTCAGCTTAATACTCCTACGTTTCGCACACATGTAACATAGATCTTATTCCTCAAATGAAGAACAACCAAAAAACATAGTCTCCTCACAAGGAAACAGAGTCAAACACAGGTATATTTCACAGATTTGAGTCACATATGAATATATTAGTACTGTCAGATATCCATATACATCTTACAGGATGTTTTTTAGACTGCTGGTACCTAAAACAACATCTGATCATGCTGAATCAACTAGATCAAACTCTAGTTTCAGAAGCTAATATAATGCTGACAATACATAGGTCGAACTTTTGTATTTAAAACTACTTTTTGGCAATGTGAAATCTTAAGACTAGCTGAGGTAAGGATAAGAGCTTAACCAAACATACGATTTTGAGAAGACTTGCATTAATATTCTGTCAAATAAGCCATACCACAGCAAACCTCTTATTCAAACTGAAATAAAAAGGGTGACTGCTTCTTTGGTTTTTAGGCAAAAATGAAAAAAAAGATCTATGATTCATGATTAGGGAGACATTACTACTGCAGATTGGAAACTGGTATGAAACTCGACTAGAACTCTACCAGCTCATGAAGGGAAAGCATCTAGCAAACAACATTTGTTATGGACTTAAAGAGGAGCATTCTTTGTAAAGTTAAGGAGTAAATTTGGTTAGCGACTGATTCACGATATCATTTGTGATAGCAGCCACATGATTAGATAACAACAACAAATAACAAAAACAACTCATGGAAAACAGCAGCTGTGTAGGTGGTCTGTGGGAGAGGAAATACTTAAACAAAGATAGCATCGATTTCTTTCAAAGGTAACAGGTGTAGCCAGACAAACAATTTGATTAACAACTGGATATATGGACAAACATAGAGAAAGCAATCCCCAGCTGCTCTAAGTGTAAGTATGTATCAGACCACACACCTATTTTGAGAAACACAAGATTAGATGGACATTTCTAGACAGGTTGCCAAACTTATACATTAGACGAATATGGGCAATGCTTCAGGGATATACATCATTTTATATATCACTCATTATGTCAAAGTATAAAAGCCATAGAAAATAAGCACTAATCAAGCTCAGATCACACACAGGAGGTTCAGAGCTGACAATATAACAACAATAATTCAAAACCCAATGAACGCAATTCTTGATCACTGTGAATCAGAAACATCAACATGTAAACGTTATTCAAACTAACATAGCCAGCAAATGAACTAACAAATATCGTCGACTAGACAAAATTACCGCTTGATTAATTACTATGTTCAAACCAGGTGACATTAACTTAGTGAAAGGTAATGAACCTCATCGAGCTTAAATTCATACTACGCTATATCAACTAAGACCAAATTTAGCTGGACTAAACAAACATCAACATAATTGTTAACATAATACATGGACAGAAATCAGACTAAACAAACAGAATACCAAAAATAAAAAAAAATAAAAAGAAGAAAAGTTTACTGACCTTTTGTAGGTGCAGTGAAGTGGGTATCGATGTCTCGAATCTACACTCGAACGCGACGAATTCGAATCTAAACCCTATAAAGTAATTAGAATCTTAAAACGGAGGAAAGGGAAAGGCCAATAGAGTTATTGTTGGCTCCCTTTGTTGATTAAAATTGATGTTTTTGTAGAGGATTTTTTGAGTTTCCAAAATCCTTTTCTGTCCATTTTCTTTTCTTTCTTTACTGATTTGAAGATGGCCATATATAAAACGAATTAGGGGGTTTTCGTGTCAAGAAGAGAGAGAGGGGCGTGGGGGACAGAAGAAGTGGAGTGACAGACGGGGTGGGGAACAAGACATGGTGGTGTCAGAGCAGTGGGGCGTGGGGTGATGGTGAAGTCAGAGGTATGGTGGAGGTAACGTGACGAAGTGGGAGTGTCAGAGATGGCAGTGGGGATCACGTGGTGACGGAGATGGGAGATGACGGAGAAGAGGAGACAGAGGAACGGCGGAGATGAGGTAAAAGAGAAAGAGAGAGAGAGAGGAGGCGGAAGAAGATTGAAAGGGAGAAGAGGAAGAGGGATTAGGGATTAGGAAATTAAGAATGGGTCGGGTCGCGGGTAATGGGCTGGTCCGTTTGGGCTGGCCCATTAATTTAAACATGGGCTGAAAATGTGGGTTTAAAATGTGGGTTGGGTATAAAAAGTGTGGGTTATTTATTTGGGTATGAAAATAATATTGTATTTGTATTTTAAGCCATTAATTGGCTGAAAATTGTTGATCCTTCCTCCGCTATTTTAATTATTTTCGGGCTTCTAATTTAATAACTAGTACCATATTTATTATGTGAAGATAAATAGTAATTAGTATATAGAAAGTAAGGATTTTACAAAGTGCTGTCTTGTAATTAATTTAACGATTCCAGACCCGAAAATGAAACGATGACTAACCGTTTAAAATTTGTGATAAAGTAATGCTCGTAATGTTTTAAAAAAAAAAAATAAGAGTAGTGAAAATAATAGTAGTGAAAATAAAGTATTTAGCTCGTTAGTAAATTTAGAAACCCGGGTAAATGAAATAGGAGAGGGACAAAATTGGGTGTCAACAGATGCCCCTCTTCGACCGGAGATGATGTAAGAATCTTCGGGCGAAGAAGTTGACGTAGTAGCCAATTTTGTTTGGACCGACGAATATGGGTTTGTAAGAAAGTACGGTTTAGGAAAATTGATGGGAAATATTATGAGGACCGAAGGAATTATGGGAAATTATGGCCGAATCTATTGAGCGAATGTTATTTATGGATTTATGATTTGTAAGAGTTGTAGACGGGTGACGAGAATGTTCAAGAATGGAACATATGCTTATAGCCTCCTAATTATAAATGTGGCGCGCAACACCTTTAAGTAGGACTCTACTAGGCACGATGTAAATCCTTCAAAGATGCCCCAGTGTTTGAGTTTTGGAAACGCTGGGGATGTGGAAAGGAATATGAGATTGTGAAAAGAGTAGATTCAGTAGAGTTTTAGCGGGAGATATGAAAGAGAAATTAACCTACGTATCACGTGTTTGTGGACATAGGCGGAATTGAGTTCGAGAGTAGATTCGTGACCCCTGCTTATGAGTTTGATATTCCTCTTCAGCAAATTTGCCCCAGTTCACTGCGTAAGATAAAGTTCCACGTTGTGTTGCGTCCCTGCAGGTTGTATTTTCTGCCAAAACTGAAATTCATGTCAAAATTAGTAACAAAGTTGAAATTATAAAGAGTGTAAAATGATAAGAAGTATGAGTGTGGGAATGAAAGTGAAGCCGTGTGGCTAATGTTGTCTCTGATTGTCTTCAGGGACTTGAATGAATGCGTGATGCGTATGCTGAGGATGTGATAATATTTCCAGTTGCATTTGCAGATGATAGTGATAAGGTCTCCGGCTGTCTTCCGGGACTCGATGATAAATGATATCTGCGAATTTTAAGGTAAATTCATTAAAGTGGTAAGGTAGATGATGAAATAAAGGAATGAAGTAAGGAGTAAAATAAGTGTGTAGCCGTTTGGCTTATGCGGGTGAGGCCGTATAGCCGGGTGATGTCTCCGATGGTTGTCGGGACTCAATGATATGCTGATGAGGCTGTATAGCCAAACGATGTCTCCGGTTGTCTTCGGAGGCTCAAAGATAATTCCTGTAAAGTTCAGGGTAAAGTTGTTAAAGTTGGTAAAGTAAATGATGAAGTAGAAAGTAAAGTCAAAGTGTAGCCGTCTGGCTTATGCATATGAGGCCGTATAGCCGAATGATGTCTCCGGTTGTCTTCAGAGATTTGATGATGATTCCCGTAAAGTCCAGGATAAAGTTGTAAAGTGGATGATGTCTCCGGTTGTCTTCGGAGGCTCAATGATAATTCCTGTAAAGTTCAGGGTAAATTTGTTAAAGTTGGTAAAGTAAATGATAAAGTAGGAGGTAAAGTTGTAGTGTAGCCGTCTGGCTTATGCATGTGAGGCTGTATAGCCGAATGATGCCCCCGGTTGTCTTCGGGGACTTGATGCTATGTCTCCGGTTGTCTTTGGGGACTTGATGTTGTGTCTCCGGTTGTCTTCGGGGACTTGATGTTGTGTCTCCGGTTGTCTTCGGGGACCCAATGATAATTCCTGTAAAGTTCAGGGTAAAGTTGGTAGAGTAAA
The DNA here is from genome assembly GCF_019175385.1 of Lycium barbarum. NCBI lineage: Eukaryota > Viridiplantae > Streptophyta > Magnoliopsida > Solanales > Solanaceae > Lycium > Lycium barbarum. The sequence goes on from NC_083340.1 coordinate 8,478,246, forward strand.
TGATAAAATAGAGGGTAAAGTCATAGTGTAGCCGTCCGGCTTGTGCATATGAGGCCGTATAGCCATGTGATGTCTCCGGTTGTCTTCGGAGATTTGATGGTAAATCCCTCCGGTTGTCTTCGGAGACTTAATGTTGATTCCTGTAAAGTTCAGGCAAAATGGTTAAAGCAGATAAAGAAGGTAATAGAGTATGTAGTAAAGTGATAGCATAGCCGTTTGGCTGATGAAGTCGACGCTATCGCAACAGGCTGAATTAACGACGCGTAATCCTGATTTGATTCGTCTTTAACCTACAAAACAGGTATATTCGTTAATGAAGTCATAAAGTTGTTCTGATAAAATAAAATTAAAGATAGAGTTTAGAAATAAAGTCGTTTGGCTCTTGAAGCGAGGCCATATTGAGCCAGATGATGCTTTTCGGTCGTGATAGACTTGACTGTTGATCTCGCGGTCTTTTAAATCCTGCACTCAAAGAAAAATTCTTAGTTTGGGAGGGGGAAGTTGATTCGTGTTGGCTCGAAGCTTGACGTTGTTGGCGTTCCATTCGTCTTGTTTGTTTGGATCTTGTGATCTCCGTTCAAGCCTCGGTAGGTGAACAGTAGTGAAATAATTGCAAGAAAGTATTTGATTTGAAAGGTAGGTATGCAAGTATATGTATATAAAAAATGTAACTATACGTATATAAGTTGTGAAATATGTATATGTAAACGTATGTATGTAAGGAAAGATATATATGTAAACGTATATATTTGTAAGTTGTAAAATATTCTGCCAACTTCAGATTGTGACACTTCTAAAGTAAATGGTCTATAATACTTCCTGTCTGATAGCCTTAATCTTGTCGATGTCCAACCGTTCTTTCGTCTGTATCTTTTCCAAAATATGCTCCAGTTTTGGGTTCAGAAGGGTGTGCTAAATTTATGTTGTGGTGTGACCGAACCTTATATAGGTTGCCTACGTATCCGCCAAGGAATCAGGTCAGAACGTAGTTCGTAAAATACATAAAGTGGTCTGAGTTTTCTAATAAAGGGACCGAACCCGATGTGGATTGCCTACGTATCCCACCAAGGGAATCAGGTCGGCGTAGTTCTGCTATATAAGTGGTAAAAGGTTTTGTTGGATTTTTATCTAGGTGTGACGGATCTGTATGTTAATAGTCTATGAATCCCGCCGAGGGAATCAAGCTCTGTGTGGTTTTCTTTGTGTAAGGACTTTGGATTTTCTGTTATAGCGTAACCGAACCTTATGTGGGCTGCCTACGTATCCCCCATGGGAATCAGGTCAGCGTAGTTCGTACGGATAAGATTTTTTGGTTTTTTTCTTTTTTTTCTTTTTTTTTTTTGTTGTAAAGCAACCGAACCCTTTGTGGGCTGCCTACGTATCCCACCAAAGGAATCAGGTCAGCGTAGTTCGTATGCATGCCAATGGGAAAAATTCTAACCTAGTATGACCGAGTCCCTATGTGGGCTGCCTACGTATCCACCGAGGAATCAGGTCAAGCGTAGTTCGCATGCATGCCAATGGGAAAAATTCTAACCTAGTATGACCGAGTCCCTATGTAGGCTGCCTACGTATCCACCGAGGAATCAGGTCAAGCGTAGTTCGCACCTAAAGGAAAGGTTGCAAACTAGGTTGTCTAACCTAATGTCGTACTTTGATTTCTTCTTGAATTACTAGCTTTTAGGCTTATGTTATCACCTATCGGCTATTTCAATTCTTGTGAGTGGAATCTTGTCTTGTCCCCCTAGTTTCTTTGTTACTCTCTCGGAATGTGTGTTGTCTATTCGTACATTTCATGTCACAATCGTAGAGTTGACAGTTTTGATAAATAAAGTAGAAAATAGATGATTAAGAAAAATCAGAAATGCATTCATAGTTTTGCAATTCAAGCTTCCACAAGGTGAAGCAAAACAAACAAAATTTTTAGTACGGTTCAAGCATCAATAAAAGAAAACAAGTTCACTACATGTTCATGCTACCAAGGCTCCCGACGGATCGAGGACGGAGTACAAGTCCAATTCTTCAGAGTCTTTCCTGGTTCGGCGCCCCATATTGTCAGTGCCTTGGTGTTGCGAGTAGTTGTATTGGATTGTTCCCACGAGAGCGACAAAGTTGTTGATCTGACTCTTTCCGCACTGGACTCCTCTAAATCTTGGCATTTCCGTGAGCAGGCAAAGGATTGTTGACCACATTGGGCTTAGCTTCAGCGAGCTGAATTACTCCTTCCTTAATCAGGGCTTCGATTTTGTTTTTAAGCCCATAGCAATCTTCAGTGGCGTGCCCAACAACTCCAGAGTGGTATGCGCAGCTTTTGGAACCATCAAACCATTTTGGGATAGGCTTGGGAATTTTTCCTTCTATTGGTTGTATTATGCCTGCTGCTTTCATTCTTTCGAACAATTGAGCCAAGGGTTCAGCGATCTGAGTGTAATTACGGGTGTTTTTGGTGTCAGGGTTTGGACGGGCTCTAGGTATAGTATGTGGTCGATTTTGGTAAGTTGGAGCTTGGTTGGGTTGATACGGGCGTGGGTTTTGATGCGGAGGCGCTCGGGGTTGGTAGTAGTTTGCTTGGGTGTTGTAAACGGGGTAAGGAGGTAGTGGAGCTTGGTAGGGTTCAGGGTAGTGGTAAGGGTGGAAAGTTTGTTGTGGGTGGTTAAAGTATGGAATGGCTTGGCTCGGCTCATGTCCTTGAGCGTTCATGACTGCAGCGACATCTTCCTTCTTCTTTTTAATCCCGTTGATAGAACCAGATTGTATAGCTTTGTTCATTGCTTGTAAAGCAATAAGATCCTGAATTTTCCCCGATTTGATTCCTTCTTCCAAGGCTTCTCCCATTCGAACAACTTCTGTGAATTTTTGTCCCATCATACCTATCATTTTCTCGTAAAATATGCCAGCCTGGCATTCAATGAAGGTAGCAGTCATTTCCCTATCATTCATCGGAGGTTGAACCCTGGCTGCTTCTGACCTCCAACGTAACGCATATTCGCGGAACGTCTCAGTTGACTTCCTGGTTAACTTAGTCATGTAAACTCTATCTGGTGTGATATCGGTGTTAAAACTGAACCTGTCCATAAAGTCTTGCGCCATGTCACTCCAACCACGCCATTTACGGACATCCTGTTGTGTATACCAAGTAAGTGCTTCGCCAGATAAGCTTCTTATGAAGAGCTTCATCCTTATGCTCTGGTCTCTGCCCACTCCAACCAGTTTGTCACAATAAGCCCTTAAGTGTGTATGAGGGTCGCCTGTTCCATTGAATGTATCAAATTTCGGCGGTTTGTAGCCCACGGGTAAATCAACGTCAGGTTGAACACAGAGATCTTCGTATTCTACACTCTTAGTTCCTCTAGCAACTTGAAGGTTCCTCATTGCTTCTTTGAGACTGTGGATCTCTTTTAGCAGTATGTTATCTGCCCCTGCCTTTGCATCCTTTTCCATTTCCTCGTATTGATCTACCTCGGGTTGGAACCTGACCGTTATTGGATTGGTAAAGGCTTGTGTTTCTGCGGCATATACCGGAGGAACGCATTGTGCATTAGGGGTGACAAAGTGTGCCCCGTGTATATGTTGGGTTGGATAAGTTTGGACGATGGGGGTGTTTTGGACAAGAGGTGGTGTGTTGTAATTGGTGTTTATAGGTGGTTGATTCGGTGGGTTTAGAGGAGTAGTTATAGGTGGTGGGTTAGTGTTGGTGGATAAAGGAATGTAAGGAGTATGACCTAGTGATTGATTTGGTGGGTTGACGGGTGGCGGATTAGGAGTAGCATAAGCAGTGTAGATGGGTGGTTGACTTTGTGGAGGAGTATAGTTAGTGTAAGCGGGTGGTTGACTTTGTGGAGGAGTATAGTTAGTGTAAGTGGGTGGTTGACTTTGTGGAGAAGTATAGGCGGATGATGGATTTTGTGGATTTGCGGGGGTGATCGGAGGTAAGTTGTTGTTGGTAGGTGCATTGTTTTGGGGAGGAAAATGCTCAGCAACTGGGGATTCGAGTGATGGGAAACGAGGTGGGTCTGGTGCAGTATTTCTAGGTTCAGGAGGTGAATTTTGGAGCGTGATGGATAAATTGGTCAAGTCCTTAACCCGATTTAGTTCTCCACGTAGATTCTCAATTTCTTGAGTCAGGCGGGCGATATGTTCATCCCGTTGAATAGCAGTTCCGTGTTCGGAAGTCTCGGGCGGATCGCTAGCGATCACGATGTTTTCTACACCAGTTGGAACAGATGCGGCCGGATCAGACATAGTAATTTCATTTCCTTGGACAACCCAACTACGTTCAGGTAACGATGACGTCTTTGACCTCGTGATGTAAGGATGGTCGGCCATCGAGTGTCAACACGAATCAACTCTCTGTTTTGGGAATAAAATAGACATACAGTATAAACGATGTTAATCTCATGAACATATCTAGGTAAAGTCATGGTCACGTAAAGTCGAGTAAGGCATGTAGCAAATAATTTATCAAGTAGAGTCAAACAAGTTGTCAAACAGATGTAAATGATTATATCAAACAATAATAATGCGTCCTAAGATGCATGTGACCTCTTTGTGCCAGAGGTAGGCCTAACGTTTGTTTGAAGGGTAAAGTGTGTCATAATATGTCATCCCGTTGCTTTTAATTAATTAGACAAATTCTATTTCTCAAAAAATAAAGTAAAAAATAATATAACATTTATTACACGTCAAATGAATACAACGTAAAGTGTTTCCTAATCTAAATAAAATTTCCTAATTTCTAAATTTCAGCTCCGTTTTGCGATGTCCTTGATCTTCGTCATTTGTTGCACTCCGATGCAAATGCATACCTGTCATAGAAATGTTAATCATTCCCTCCTTCCTAAAGTTTAATTAATTAGAGCAAGTAGTCAATATTTAGGCACAATTATCCTTCAAACATGCACATAAAGTATGATTGGTGTCACTCGGGGTCGTGAACCCGCTTGGACGTTTGGGTAAAGTCGTCTAATGGGCTTAATACACCAAGGGCATTAAACCTCCTAGGATATGAAATGTATGCTCTTAAATAAAGGTGTTGGTTTAGCTCTATCCTAGGTTGACTAGGAGTGGGTTTACTAGACGCAAGGTTCCCGAGTGGACTACTCGAGTGAGAAGGCTACGCGGTCACCGTTATTCGGACACCCCCGCGCACGCGCCAACTCTCCTAAGATTTGGATTCTACGAAGAAATTTGCGGGTGCGCTAAGCACACCTCGCGTGTACGTGTGATAGTGTGAGATTTCCAAAAGTGGAGGAAATATGAACGGAATGACAATTTATCAAAGCAGTAACACATAAACAGTTTATATCAAACAAACAGTTAATAGCATGTAAAAATAGTTAACAAATAAATAAAGTGATTCCAAATAAACACACAAAGCCTATTTAAACTAAGTCCGTTATGGTTAGAACCTAATGATTCCCCAGCGGAGTCGCCAAGCTGTCACACCCCATTTTTAACCGGGAGGTTAAAGTAGAAGTATGACGTATTGGAGATTCCTATTTTTTGTCGGTTTGTTAAGGAGTCGCCAGCTAATTATTTACGGTGAATTAGGAAACCTAAAGTTTATTAAAGTTATATTTAAAGTTAGCTCTGTTTAAGGTCTGCGAAACTTAAGATTCTAGGTAAGGGTTCAATTAGTCTAAAGGGAAGGTATTAGGCATCCTTTAAGACCCATTAACAATGGTTAACCGACCGGACTTATAATTAGCTAGGCTAAGTGTAAATATAGTATTATAGAAAAGGAAGTAGCTTTGTAAGTATGGCTAAAGTTATAGATAAGCATGTAAACATGCTATTTATAAAAATAGAACTTATAAATAATAATTTGTATAAAAGAATACTCATTATGTTATTTTAAAAATACAACTTATAAATGTTGTTGAAATTTTAAATGAAAGTGTAATAGTATGATTTAAAATAATACTTGTAGAAAACACAATAACTTGTTTAAAGAGTGTAGTTAAAATAAACTAAAAGAAACAGAATATGTAATGATTATATGTATTCGACGAAAAGTGAGCTATGCCGACTCACAAATTCAAAGAGTTATCATAAGATTAATGTGGAATAAATATTAAAGGCTTCATATGAAGATTAGTATTTTAATATATATATATATATATATATATATATATATATATATATATATATATATATATATATATATATATATATATTGTGCTAAAATTATCTCAAACAATTATGTATTTCAAGTGTTAGAAAGGAATTAAAGTGAGAAAGTTATCCGTTGAAACTAATTTGCCTTTATTTCTTAGAATAGGCTAACGTTAGTGCAAGATTTATGACGTTTTAGACTTCTAAAATAGTAAGCATAAATTATGATTCCCTTAGCCGAAAGATGTAATTATGCTATTTTGAAAATTAATCATTCTAAAAAAGTATAGATATTATAGATATTATAAATAATTTTAAAAATAGGAGTGAATGTGATTTGTGGAATTAACTACCCATTATTAAACTACAATCCTTAATATACTGGAAATTTTCTAAGTTAACAAAATAAAATGTTAGTCATACAAAACAGAGAACAATACACAATCATAAAATAAGGAAGGGAGTAGAAGAATAAACGAGTTTGGCCCATTTTTTCATGGGCTCAACTGCTGAACTGTTTGCGTTTATTGGGCTTAGGCCCAATGAATTTTCTCTATATTGCTGCTGTGGGCCGTCTTGTCTATTGGGCTTTGGCCCAGACTTTGTTTTCTTGTTTGGCTGCGGATTGGATGACTCGAGAAATACGTCGGGCTTTAGCCCAACACCGAATATGGAAAATGGCGAGTCCTTCGGACTCGTATGCGAGATGATCATGCATAAAATGAAAAGAAAAGGGATTAGTACATAATCAATAGATGAAATTAAACGTATATAATGTAAATTCAAAGACAATTTCATTCGTGTCTTCTTATCACAGTATTACATCATTTACGGGATACGAACTAAATCAATGAGACATGCAAACATTCAGGAATTCCCATCAGAGAGATCTCCATCGACAAAAATCATCCCACCCCGAGGGGTTGATATCCCTATCTGTTCTATTAACATTGCAGGGACAAAATGAAAAATGATAATATAACAAGAAGGCTGGAAAGGAAATGTCTATCATCAATTCGTATTTGAGAGAAAACTAGTGCATGTTTAGTTCTAAAAGAGGGTAAACTCAATTTTAACAAATGGCGGAGGACAGACAAATACCACTCATACAGATTTTAAAGAATCGAAAGAGGATATCTTGCAAAGTTCAAGTTAAGACCCCTCTTTCATTCTCTCTTAACACTGGATTTATACTTATTATTTTTTGTCTTTCCGGAACCAGTTTTATCTTTTGCGCGCAGAAGCTAAACAAACAGTTCAGCTTAATACTCCTACGTTTCGCACACATGTAACATAGATCTTATTCCTCAAATGAAGAACAACCAAAAAACATAGTCTCCTCACAAGGAAACAGAGTCAAACACAGGTATATTTCACAGATTTGAGTCACATATGAATATATTAGTACTGTCAGATATCCATATACATCTTACAGGATGTTTTTTAGACTGCTGGTACCTAAAACAACATCTGATCATGCTGAATCAACTAGATCAAACTCTAGTTTCAGAAGCTAATATAATGCTGACAATACATAGGTCGAACTTTTGTATTTAAAACTACTTTTTGGCAATGTGAAATCTTAAGACTAGCTGAGGTAAGGATAAGAGCTTAACCAAACATACGATTTTGAGAAGACTTGCATTAATATTCTGTCAAATAAGCCATACCACAGCAAACCTCTTATTCAAACTGAAATAAAAAGGGTGACTGCTTCTTTGGTTTTTAGGCAAAAATGAAAAAAAAGATCTATGATTCATGATTAGGGAGACATTACTACTGCAGATTGGAAACTGGTATGAAACTCGACTAGAACTCTACCAGCTCATGAAGGGAAAGCATCTAGCAAACAACATTTGTTATGGACTTAAAGAGGAGCATTCTTTGTAAAGTTAAGGAGTAAATTTGGTTAGCGACTGATTCACGATATCATTTGTGATAGCAGCCACATGATTAGATAACAACAACAAATAACAAAAACAACTCATGGAAAACAGCAGCTGTGTAGGTGGTCTGTGGGAGAGGAAATACTTAAACAAAGATAGCATCGATTTCTTTCAAAGGTAACAGGTGTAGCCAGACAAACAATTTGATTAACAACTGGATATATGGACAAACATAGAGAAAGCAATCCCCAGCTGCTCTAAGTGTAAGTATGTATCAGACCACACACCTATTTTGAGAAACACAAGATTAGATGGACATTTCTAGACAGGTTGCCAAACTTATACATTAGACGAATATGGGCAATGCTTCAGGGATATACATCATTTTATATATCACTCATTATGTCAAAGTATAAAAGCCATAGAAAATAAGCACTAATCAAGCTCAGATCACACACAGGAGGTTCAGAGCTGACAATATAACAACAATAATTCAAAACCCAATGAACGCAATTCTTGATCACTGTGAATCAGAAACATCAACATGTAAACGTTATTCAAACTAACATAGCCAGCAAATGAACTAACAAATATCGTCGACTAGACAAAATTACCGCTTGATTAATTACTATGTTCAAACCAGGTGACATTAACTTAGTGAAAGGTAATGAACCTCATCGAGCTTAAATTCATACTACGCTATATCAACTAAGACCAAATTTAGCTGGACTAAACAAACATCAACATAATTGTTAACATAATACATGGACAGAAATCAGACTAAACAAACAGAATACCAAAAATAAAAAAAAATAAAAAGAAGAAAAGTTTACTGACCTTTTGTAGGTGCAGTGAAGTGGGTATCGATGTCTCGAATCTACACTCGAACGCGACGAATTCGAATCTAAACCCTATAAAGTAATTAGAATCTTAAAACGGAGGAAAGGGAAAGGCCAATAGAGTTATTGTTGGCTCCCTTTGTTGATTAAAATTGATGTTTTTGTAGAGGATTTTTTGAGTTTCCAAAATCCTTTTCTGTCCATTTTCTTTTCTTTCTTTACTGATTTGAAGATGGCCATATATAAAACGAATTAGGGGGTTTTCGTGTCAAGAAGAGAGAGAGGGGCGTGGGGGACAGAAGAAGTGGAGTGACAGACGGGGTGGGGAACAAGACATGGTGGTGTCAGAGCAGTGGGGCGTGGGGTGATGGTGAAGTCAGAGGTATGGTGGAGGTAACGTGACGAAGTGGGAGTGTCAGAGATGGCAGTGGGGATCACGTGGTGACGGAGATGGGAGATGACGGAGAAGAGGAGACAGAGGAACGGCGGAGATGAGGTAAAAGAGAAAGAGAGAGAGAGAGGAGGCGGAAGAAGATTGAAAGGGAGAAGAGGAAGAGGGATTAGGGATTAGGAAATTAAGAATGGGTCGGGTCGCGGGTAATGGGCTGGTCCGTTTGGGCTGGCCCATTAATTTAAACATGGGCTGAAAATGTGGGTTTAAAATGTGGGTTGGGTATAAAAAGTGTGGGTTATTTATTTGGGTATGAAAATAATATTGTATTTGTATTTTAAGCCATTAATTGGCTGAAAATTGTTGATCCTTCCTCCGCTATTTTAATTATTTTCGGGCTTCTAATTTAATAACTAGTACCATATTTATTATGTGAAGATAAATAGTAATTAGTATATAGAAAGTAAGGATTTTACAAAGTGCTGTCTTGTAATTAATTTAACGATTCCAGACCCGAAAATGAAACGATGACTAACCGTTTAAAATTTGTGATAAAGTAATGCTCGTAATGTTTTTAAAAAAAAAAATAAGAGTAGTGAAAATAATAGTAGTGAAAATAAAGTATTTAGCTCGTTAGTAAATTTAGAAACCCGGGTAAATGAAATAGGAGAGGGACAAAATTGGGTGTCAACAGATGCCCCTCTTCGACCGGAGATGATGTAAGAATCTTCGGGCGAAGAAGTTGACGTAGTAGCCAATTTTGTTTGGACCGACGAATATGGGTTTGTAAGAAAGTACGGTTTAGGAAAATTGATGGGAAATATTATGAGGACCGAAGGAATTATGGGAAATTATGGCCGAATCTATTGAGCGAATGTTATTTATGGATTTATGATTTGTAAGAGTTGTAGACGGGTGACGAGAATGTTCAAGAATGGAACATATGCTTATAGCCTCCTAATTATAAATGTGGCGCGCAACACCTTTAAGTAGGACTCTACTAGGCACGATGTAAATCCTTCAAAGATGCCCCAGTGTTTGAGTTTTGGAAACGCTGGGGATGTGGAAAGGAATATGAGATTGTGAAAAGAGTAGATTCAGTAGAGTTTTAGCGGGAGATATGAAAGAGAAATTAACCTACGTATCACGTGTTTGTGGACATAGGCGGAATTGAGTTCGAGAGTAGATTCGTGACCCCTGCTTATGAGTTTGATATTCCTCTTCAGCAAATTTGCCCCAGTTCACTGCGTAAGATAAAGTTCCACGTTGTGTTGCGTCCCTGCAGGTTGTATTTTCTGCCAAAACTGAAATTCATGTCAAAATTAGTAACAAAGTTGAAATTATAAAGAGTGTAAAATGATAAGAAGTATGAGTGTGGGAATGAAAGTGAAGCCGTGTGGCTAATGTTGTCTCTGATTGTCTTCAGGGACTTGAATGAATGCGTGATGCGTATGCTGAGGATGTGATAATATTTCCAGTTGCATTTGCAGATGATAGTGATAAGGTCTCCGGCTGTCTTCCGGGACTCGATGATAAATGATATCTGCGAATTTTAAGGTAAATTCATTAAAGTGGTAAGGTAGATGATGAAATAAAGGAATGAAGTAAGGAGTAAAATAAGTGTGTAGCCGTTTGGCTTATGCGGGTGAGGCCGTATAGCCGGGTGATGTCTCCGATGGTTGTCGGGACTCAATGATATGCTGATGAGGCTGTATAGCCAAACGATGTCTCCGGTTGTCTTCGGAGGCTCAAAGATAATTCCTGTAAAGTTCAGGGTAAAGTTGTTAAAGTTGGTAAAGTAAATGATGAAGTAGAAAGTAAAGTCAAAGTGTAGCCGTCTGGCTTATGCATATGAGGCCGTATAGCCGAATGATGTCTCCGGTTGTCTTCAGAGATTTGATGATGATTCCCGTAAAGTCCAGGATAAAGTTGTAAAGTGGATGATGTCTCCGGTTGTCTTCGGAGGCTCAATGATAATTCCTGTAAAGTTCAGGGTAAATTTGTTAAAGTTGGTAAAGTAAATGATAAAGTAGGAGGTAAAGTTGTAGTGTAGCCGTCTGGCTTATGCATGTGAGGCTGTATAGCCGAATGATGCCCCCGGTTGTCTTCGGGGACTTGATGCTATGTCTCCGGTTGTCTTTGGGGACTTGATGTTGTGTCTCCGGTTGTCTTCGGGGACTTGATGTTGTGTCTCCGGTTGTCTTCGGGGACCCAATGATAATTCCTGTAAAGTTCAGGGTAAAGTTGTTAAAGTTGGTAGAGTAAATGATAAAATAGAGGGTAAAGTCATAGTGTAGCCGTCCGGCTTGTGCATATGAGGCCGTATAGCCATGTGATGTCTCCGGTTGTCTTCGGAGATTTGATGGTAAATCCCTCCGGTTGTCTTCGGAGACTTAATTTTGATTCCTGTAAAGTTCAGGCAAAATGGTTAAAGCAGATAAAGAAGGTAATAGAGTATGTAGTAAAGTGATAGCATAGCCGTTTGGCTGATGAAGTCGACGCTATCGCAACAGGCTGAATCAACGACGCGTAATCCTGATTTGATTCGTCTTTAACCTACAAAACAGGTATATTCGTTAATGAAGTCATAAAGTTGTTCTGATAAAATAAAATTAAAGATAGAGTTTAGAAATAAAGTCGTTTGGCTCTTGAAGCGAGGCCATATTGAGCCAGATGATGCTTTTCGGTCGTGATAGACTTGACTGTTGATCTCGCGGTCTTTTAAATCCTGCACTCAAAGAAAAATTCTTAGTTTGGGAGGGGGAAGTTGATTCGTGTTGGCTCGAAGCTTGACGTTGTTGGCGTTCCATTCGTCTTGTTTGTTTGGATCTTGTGATCTCCGTTCAAGCCTCGGTAGGTGAACAGTAGTGAAATAATTGCAAGAAAGTATTTGATTTGAAAGGTAGGTATGCAAGTATATGTATATAAAAAATGTAACTATACGTATATAAGTTGTGAAATATGTATATGTAAACGTATGTATGTAAGGAAAGATATATATGTAAACGTATATATTTGTAAGTTGTAAAATATTCTGCCAACTTCAGATTGTGACACTTCTAAAGTAAATGGTCTATAATACTTCCTGTCTGATAGCCTTAATCTTGTCGATGTCCAACCGTTCTTTCGTCTGTATCTTTTCCAAAATATGCTCCAGTTTTGGGTTCAGAAGGGTGTGCTAAATTTATGTTGTGGTGTGACCGAACCTTATATAGGTTGCCTACGTATCCGCCAAGGAATCAGGTCAGAACGTAGTTCGTAAAATACATAAAGTGGTCTGAGTTTTCTAATAAAGGGACCGAACCCGATGTGGATTGCCTACGTATCCCACCAAGGGAATCAGGTCGGCGTAGTTCTGCTATATAAGTGGTAAAAGGTTTTGTTGGATTTTTATCTAGGTGTGACGGATCTGTATGTTAATAGTCTATGAATCCCGCCGAGGGAATCAAGCTCTGTGTGGTTTTCTTTGTGTAAGGACTTTGGATTTTCTGTTATAGCGTAACCGAACCTTATGTGGGCTGCCTACGTATCCCCCATGGGAATCAGGTCAGCGTAGTTCGTACGGATAAGATTTTTTGGTTTTTTTCTTTTTTTTCTTTTTTTTTTTTTGTTGTAAAGCAACCGAACCCTTTGTGGGCTGCCTACGTATCCCACCAAAGGAATCAGGTCAGCGTAGTTCGTATGCATGCCAATGGGAAAAATTCTAACCTAGTATGACCGAGTCCCTATGTGGGCTGCCTACGTATCCACCGAGGAATCAGGTCAAGCGTAGTTCGCATGCATGCCAATGGGAAAAATTCTAACCTAGTATGACCGAGTCCCTATGTGGGCTGCCTACGTATCCACCGAGGAATCAGGTCAAGCGTAGTTCGCACCTAAAGGAAAGGTTGCAAACTAGGTTGTCTAACCTAATGTCGTACTTTGATTTCTTCTTGAATTACTAGCTTTTAGGCTTATGTTATCACCTATCGGCTATTTCAATTCTTGTGAGTGGAATCTTGTCTTGTCCCCCTAGTTTCTTTGTTACTCTCTCGGAATGTGTGTTGTCTATTCGTACATTTCATGTCACAATCGTAGAGTTGACAGTTTTGATAAATAAAGTAGAAAATAGATGATTAAGAAAAATCAGAAATGCATTCATAGTTTTGCAATTCAAGCTTCCACAAGGTGAAGCAAAACAAACAAAATTTTGAGTACGGTTCAAGCATCAATAAAAGAAAACAAGTTCACTACATGTTCATGCTACCAAGGCTCCCGACGGATCGAGGACGGAGTACAAGTCCAATTCTTCAGAGTCTTTCCTGGTTCGGCGCCCCATATTGTCAGTGCCTTGGTGTTGCGAGTAGTTGTATTGGATTGTTCCCACGAGAGCGACAAAGTTGTTGATCTGACTCTTTCCGCACTGGACTCCTCTAAATCTTGGCATTTCCGTGAGCAGGCAAAGGATTGTTGACCACATTGGGCTTAGCTTCAGCGAGCTGAATTACTCCTTCCTTAATCAGGGCTTCGATTTTGTTTTTAAGCCCATAGCAATCTTCAGTGGCGTGCCCAACAACTCCAGAGTGGTATGCGCAGCTTTTGGAACCATCAAACCATTTTGGGATAGGCTTGGGAATTTTTCCTTCTATTGGTTGTATTATGCCTGCTGCTTTCATTCTTTCGAACAATTGAGCCAAGGGTTCAGCGATCTGAGTGTAATTACGGGTGTTTTTGGTGTCAGGGTTTGGACGGGCTCTAGGTATAGTATGTGGTCGATTTTGGTAAGTTGGAGCTTGGTTGGGTTGATACGGGCGTGGGTTTTGATGCGGAGGCGCTCGGGGTTGGTAGTAGTTTGCTTGGGTGTTGTAAACGGGGTAAGGAGGTAGTGGAGCTTGGTAGGGTTCAGGGTAGTGGTAAGGGTGGAAAGTTTGTTGTGGGTGGTTAAAGTATGGAATGGCTTGGCTCGGCTCATGTCCTTGAGCGTTCATGACTGCAGCGACATCTTCCTTCTTCTTTTTAATCCCGTTGATAGAACCAGATTGTATAGCTTTGTTCATTGCTTGTAAAGCAATAAGATCCTGAATTTTCCCCGATTTGATTCCTTCTTCCAAGGCTTCTCCCATTCGAACAACTTCTGTGAATTTTTTTCCCATCATACCTATCATTTTCTCGTAAAATATGCCAGCCTGGCATTCAATGAAGGTAGCAGTCATTTCCCTATCATTCATCGGAGGTTGAACCCTGGCTGCTTCTGACCTCCAACGTAACGCATATTCGCGGAACGTCTCAGTTGACTTCCTGGTTAACTTAGTCATGTAAACTCTATCTGGTGTGATATCGGTGTTAAAACTGAACCTGTCCATAAAGTCTTGCGCCATGTCACTCCAACCACGCCATTTACGGACATCCTGTTGTGTATACCAAGTAAGTGCTTCGCCAGATAAGCTTCTTATGAAGAGCTTCATCCTTATGCTCTGGTCTCTGCCCACTCCAACCAGTTTGTCACAATAAGCCCTTAAGTGTGTATGAGGGTCGCCTGTTCCATTGAATGTATCAAATTTCGGCGGTTTGTAGCCCACGGGTAAATCAACGTCAGGTTGAACACAGAGATCTTCGTATTCTACACTCTTAGTTCCTCTAGCAACTTGAAGGTTCCTCATTGCTTCTTTGAGACTGTGGATCTCTTTTAGCAGTATGTTATCTGCCCCTGCCTTTGCATCCTTTTCCATTTCCTCGTATTGATCTACCTCGGGTTGGAACCTGACCGTTATTGGATTGGTAAAGGCTTGTGTTTCTGCGGCATATACCGGAGGAACGCATTGTGCATTAGGGGTGACAAAGTGTGCCCCGTGTATATGTTGGGTTGGATAAGTTTGGACGATGGGGGTGTTTTGGACAAGAGGTGGTGTGTTGTAATTGGTGTTTATAGGTGGTTGATTCGGTGGGTTTAGAGGAGTAGTTATAGGTGGTGGGTTAGTGTTGGTGGATAAAGGAATGTAAGGAGTATGACCTAGTGATTGATTTGGTGGGTTGACGGGTGGCGGATTAGGAGTAGCATAAGCAGTGTAGATGGGTGGTTGACTTTGTGGAGGAGTATAGTTAGTGTAAGCGGGTGGTTGACTTTGTGGAGGAGTATAGTTAGTGTAAGTGGGTGGTTGACTTTGTGGAGAAGTATAGGCGGATGATGGATTTTGTGGATTTGCGGGGGTGATCGGAGGTAAGTTGTTGTTGGTAGGTGCATTGTTTTGGGGAGGAAAATGCTCAGCAACTGGGGATTCGAGTGATGGGAAACGAGGTGGGTCTGGTGCAGTATTTCTAGGTTCAGGAGGTGAATTTTGGAGCGTGATGGATAAATTGGTCAAGTCCTTAACCCGATTTAGTTCTCCACGTAGATTCTCAATTTCTTGAGTCAGGCGGGCGATATGTTCATCCCGTTGAATAGCAGTTCCGTGTTCGGAAGTCTCGGGCGGATCGCTAGCGATCACGATGTTTTCTACACCAGTTGGAACAGATGCGGCCGGATCAGACATAGTAATTTCATTTCCTTGGACAACCCAACTACGTTCAGGTAACGATGACGTCTTTGACCTCGTGATGTAAGGATGGTCGGCCATCGAGTGTCAACACGAATCAACTCTCTGTTTTGGGAATAAAATAGACATACAGTATAAACGATGTTAATCTCATGAACATATCTAGGTAAAGTCATGGTCACGTAAAGTCGAGTAAGGCATGTAGCAAATAATTTATCAAGTAGAGTCAAACAAGTTGTCAAACAGATGTAAATGATTATATCAAACAATAATAATGCGTCCTAAGATGCATGTGACCTCTTTGTGCCAGAGGTAGGCCTAACGTTTGTTTGAAGGGTAAAGTGTGTCATAATATGTCATCCCGTTGCTTTTAATTAATTAGACAAATTCTATTTCTCAAAAAATAAAGTAAAAAATAATATAACATTTATTACACGTCAAATGAATACAACGTAAAGTGTTTCCTAATCTAAATAAAATTTCCTAATTTCTAAATTTCAGCTCCGTTTTGCGATGTCCTTGATCTTCGTCATTTGTTGCACTCCGATGCAAATGCATACCTGTCATAGAAATGTTAATCATTCCCTCCTTCCTAAAGTTTAATTAATTAGAGCAAGTAGTCAATATTTAGGCACAATTATCCTTCAAACATGCACATAAAGTATGATTGGTGTCACTCGGGGTCGTGAACCCGCTTGGACGTTTGGGTAAAGTCGTCTAATGGGCTTAATACACCAAGGGCATTAAACCTCCTAGGATATGAAATGTATGCTCTTAAATAAAGGTGTTGGTTTAGCTCTATCCTAGGTTGACTAGGAGTGGGTTTACTAGACGCAAGGTTCCCGAGTGGACTACTCGAGTGAGAAGGCTACGCGGTCACCGTTATTCGGACACCCCCGCGCACGCGCCAACTCTCCTAAGATTTGGATTCTACGAAGAAATTTGCGGGTGCGCTAAGCACACCTCGCGTGTACGTGTGATAGTGTGAGATTTCCAAAAGTGGAGGAAATATGAACGGAATGACAATTTATCAAAGCAGTAACACATAAACAGTTTATATCAAACAAACAGTTAATAGCATGTAAAAATAGTTAACAAATAAATAAAGTGATTCCAAATAAACACACAAAGCCTATTTAAACTAAGTCCGTTATGGTTAGAACCTAATGATTCCCCAGCGGAGTCGCCAAGCTGTCACACCCCATTTTTAACCGGGAGGTTAAAGTAGAAGTATGACGTATTGGAGATTCCTATTTTTTGTCGGTTTGTTAAGGAGTCGCCACCTAATTATTTACGGTGAATTAGGACACCTAAAGTTTATTAAAGTTATATTTAAAGTTAGCTCTGTTTAAGGTCTGCGAAACTTAAGATTCTAGGTAAGGGTTCAATTAGTCTAAAGGGAAGGTATTAGGCATCCTTTAAGACCCATTAACAATGGTTAACCGACCGGACTTATAATTAGCTAGGCTAAGTGTAAATATAGTATTATAGAAAAGGAAGTAGCTTTGTAAGTATGGCTAAAGTTATAGATAAGCATGTAAACATGCTATTTATAAAAATAGAACTTATAAATAATAATTTGTATAAAAGAATACTCATTATGTTATTTTAAAAATACAACTTATAAATGTTGTTGAAATTTTAAATGAAAGTGTAATAGTATGATTTAAAATAATACTTGTAGAAAACACAATAACTTGTTTAAAGAGTGTAGTTAAAATAAACTAAAAGAAACAGAATATGTAATGATTATATGTATTCGACGAAAAGTGAGCTATGCCGACTCACAAATTCAAAGAGTTATCATAAGATTAATGTGGAATAAATATTAAAGGCTTCATATGAAGATTAGTATTTTAATATATATATATATATATATATATATATATATATATATATATATATATATATATTGTGCTAAAATTATCTCAAACAATTATGTATTTCAAGTGTTAGAAAGGAATTAAAGTGAGAAAGTTATCCGTTGAAACTAATTTGCCTTTATTTCTTAGAATAGGCTAACGTTAGTGCAAGATTTATGACGTTTTAGACTTCTAAAATAGTAAGCATAAATTATGATTCCCTTAGCCGAAAGATGTAATTATGCTATTTTGAAAATTAATCATTCTAAAAAAGTATAGATATTATAGATATTATAAATAATTTTAAAAATAGGAGTGAATGTGATTTGTGGAATTAACTACCCATTATTAAACTACAATCCTTAATATACTGGAAATTTTCTAAGTTAACAAAATAAAATGTTAGTCATACAAAACAGAGAACAATACACAATCATAAAATAAGGAAGGGAGTAGAAGAATAAACGAGTTTGGCCCATTTTTTCATGGGCTCAACTGCTGAACTGTTTGCGTTTATTGGGCTTAGGCCCAATGAATTTTCTCTATATTGCTGCTGTGGGCCGTCTTGTCTATTGGGCTTTGGCCCAGACTTTGTTTTCTTGTTTGGCTGCGGATTGGATGACTCGAGAAATACGTCGGGCTTTAGCCCAACACCGAATATGGAAAATGGCGAGTCCTTCGGACTCGTATGCGAGATGATCATGCATAAAATGAAAAGAAAAGGGATTAGTACATAATCAATAGATGAAATTAAACGTATATAATGTAAATTCAAAGACAATTTCATTCGTGTCTTCTTATCACAGTATTACATCATTTACGGGATACGAACTAAATCAATGAGACATGCAAACATTCAGGAATTCCCATCAGAGAGATCTCCATCGACAAAAATCATCCCACCCCGAGGGGTTGATATCCCTATCTGTTCTATTAACATTGCAGGGACAAAATGAAAAATGATAATATAACAAGAAGGCTGGAAAGGAAATGTCTATCATCAATTCGTATTTGAGAGAAAACTAGTGCATGTTTAGTTCTAAAAGAGGGTAAACTCAATTTTAACAAATGGCGGAGGACAGACAAATACCACTCATACAGATTTTAAAGAATCGAAAGAGGATATCTTGCAAAGTTCAAGTTAAGACCCCTCTTTCATTCTCTCTTAACACTGGATTTATACTTATTATTTTTTGTCTTTCCGGAACCAGTTTTATCTTTTGCGCGCAGAAGCTAAACAAACAGTTCAGCTTAATACTCCTACGTTTCGCACACATGTAACATAGATCTTATTCCTCAAATGAAGAACAACCAAAAAACATAGTCTCCTCACAAGGAAACAGAGTCAAACACAGGTATATTTCACAGATTTGAGTCACATATGAATATATTAGTACTGTCAGATATCCATATACATCTTACAGGATGTTTTTTAGACTGCTGGTACCTAAAACAACATCTGATCATGCTGAATCAACTAGATCAAACTCTAGTTTCAGAAGCTAATATAATGCTGACAATACATAGGTCGAACTTTTGTATTTAAAACTACTTTTTGGCAATGTGAAATCTTAAGACTAGCTGAGGTAAGGATAAGAGCTTAACCAAACATACGATTTTGAGAAGACTTGCATTAATATTCTGTCAAATAAGCCATACCACAGCAAACCTCTTATTCAAACTGAAATAAAAAGGGTGACTGCTTCTTTGGTTTTTAGGCAAAAATGAAAAAAAAGATCTATGATTCATGATTAGGGAGACATTACTACTGCAGATTGGAAACTGGTATGAAACTCGACTAGAACTCTACCAGCTCATGAAGGGAAAGCATCTAGCAAACAACATTTGTTATGGACTTAAAGAGGAGCATTCTTTGTAAAGTTAAGGAGTAAATTTGGTTAGCGACTGATTCACGATATCATTTGTGATAGCAGCCACATGATTAGATAACAACAACAAATAACAAAAACAACTCATGGAAAACAGCAGCTGTGTAGGTGGTCTGTGGGAGAGGAAATACTTAAACAAAGATAGCATCGATTTCTTTCAAAGGTAACAGGTGTAGCCAGACAAACAATTTGATTAACAACTGGATATATGGACAAACATAGAGAAAGCAATCCCCAGCTGCTCTAAGTGTAAGTATGTATCAGACCACACACCTATTTTGAGAAACACAAGATTAGATGGACATTTCTAGACAGGTTGCCAAACTTATACATTAGACGAATATGGGCAATGCTTCAGGGATATACATCATTTTATATATCACTCATTATGTCAAAGTATAAAAGCCATAGAAAATAAGCACTAATCAAGCTCAGATCACACACAGGAGGTTCAGAGCTGACAATATAACAACAATAATTCAAAACCCAATGAACGCAATTCTTGATCACTGTGAATCAGAAACATCAACATGTAAACGTTATTCAAACTAACATAGCCAGCAAATGAACTAACAAATATCGTCGACTAGACAAAATTACCGCTTGATTAATTACTATGTTCAAACCAGGTGACATTAACTTAGTGAAAGGTAATGAACCTCATCGAGCTTAAATTCATACTACGCTATATCAACTAAGACCAAATTTAGCTGGACTAAACAAACATCAACATAATTGTTAACATAATACATGGACAGAAATCAGACTAAACAAACAGAATACCAAAAATAAAAAAAAATAAAAAGAAGAAAAGTTTACTGACCTTTTGTAGGTGCAGTGAAGTGGGTATCGATGTCTCGAATCTACACTCGAACGCGACGAATTCGAATCTAAACCCTATAAAGTAATTAGAATCTTAAAACGGAGGAAAGGGAAAGGCCAATAGAGTTATTGTTGGCTCCCTTTGTTGATTAAAATTGATGTTTTTGTAGAGGATTTTTTGAGTTTCCAAAATCCTTTTCTGTCCATTTTCTTTTCTTTCTTTACTGATTTGAAGATGGCCATATATAAAACGAATTAGGGGGTTTTCGTGTCAAGAAGAGAGAGAGGGGCGTGGGGGACAGAAGAAGTGGAGTGACAGACGGGGTGGGGAACAAGACATGGTGGTGTCAGAGCAGTGGGGCGTGGGGTGATGGTGAAGTCAGAGGTATGGTGGAGGTAACGTGACGAAGTGGGAGTGTCAGAGATGGCAGTGGGGATCACGTGGTGACGGAGATGGGAGATGACGGAGAAGAGGAGACAGAGGAACGGCGGAGATGAGGTAAAAGAGAAAGAGAGAGAGAGGAGGCGGAAGAAGATTGAAAGGGAGAAGAGGAAGAGGGATTAGGGATTAGGAAATTAAGAATGGGTCGGGTCGCGGGTAATGGGCTGGTCCGTTTGGGCTGGCCCATTAATTTAAACATGGGCTGAAAATGTGGGTTTAAAATGTGGGTTGGGTATAAAAAGTGTGGGTTATTTATTTGGGTATGAAAATAATATTGTATTTGTATTTTAAGCCATTAATTGGCTGAAAATTGTTGATCCTTCCTCCGCTATTTTAATTATTTTCGGGCTTCTAATTTAATAACTAGTACCATATTTATTATGTGAAGATAAATAGTAATTAGTATATAGAAAGTAAGGATTTTACAAAGTGCTGTCTTGTAATTAATTTAACGATTCCAGACCCGAAAATGAAACGATGACTAACCGTTTAAAATTTGTGATAAAGTAATGCTCGTAATGTTTTTAAAAAAAAAAATAAGAGTAGTGAAAATAATAGTAGTGAAAATAAAGTATTTAGCTCGTTAGTAAATTTAGAAACCCGGGTAAATGAAATAGGAGAGGGACAAAATTGGGTGTCAACAGATGCCCCTCTTCGACCGGAGATGATGTAAGAATCTTCGGGCGAAGAAGTTGACGTAGTAGCCAATTTTGTTTGGACCGACGAATATGGGTTTGTAAGAAAGTACGGTTTAGGAAAATTGATGGGAAATATTATGAGGACCGAAGGAATTATGGGAAATTATGGCCGAATCTATTGAGCGAATGTTATTTATGGATTTATGATTTGTAAGAGTTGTAGACGGGTGACGAGAATGTTCAAGAATGGAACATATGCTTATAGCCTCCTAATTATAAATGTGGCGCGCAACACCTTTAAGTAGGACTCTACTAGGCACGATGTAAATCCTTCAAAGATGCCCCAGTGTTTGAGTTTTGGAAACGCTGGGGATGTGGAAAGGAATATGAGATTGTGAAAAGAGTAGATTCAGTAGAGTTTTAGCGGGAGATATGAAAGAGAAATTAACCTACGTATCACGTGTTTGTGGACATAGGCGGAATTGAGTTCGAGAGTAGATTCGTGACCCCTGCTTATGAGTTTGATATTCCTCTTCAGCAAATTTGCCCCAGTTCACTGCGTAAGATAAAGTTCCACGTTGTGTTGCGTCCCTGCAGGTTGTATTTTCTGCCAAAACTGAAATTCATGTCAAAATTAGTAACAAAGTTGAAATTATAAAGAGTGTAAAATGATAAGAAGTATGAGTGTGGGAATGAAAGTGAAGCCGTGTGGCTAATGTTGTCTCTGATTGTCTTCAGGGACTTGAATGAATGCGTGATGCGTATGCTGAGGATGTGATAATATTTCCAGTTGCATTTGCAGATGATAGTGATAAGGTCTCCGGCTGTCTTCCGGGACTCGATGATAAATGATATCTGCGAATTTTAAGGTAAATTCATTAAAGTGGTAAGGTAGATGATGAAATAAAGGAATGAAGTAAGGAGTAAAATAAGTGTGTAGCCGTTTGGCTTATGCGGGTGAGGCCGTATAGCCGGGTGATGTCTCCGATGGTTGTCGGGACTCAATGATATGCTGATGAGGCTGTATAGCCAAACGATGTCTCCGGTTGTCTTCGGAGGCTCAAAGATAATTCCTGTAAAGTTCAGGGTAAAGTTGTTAAAGTTGGTAAAGTAAATGATGAAGTAGAAAGTAAAGTCAAAGTGTAGCCGTCTGGCTTATGCATATGAGGCCGTATAGCCGAATGATGTCTCCGGTTGTCTTCAGAGATTTGATGATGATTCCCGTAAAGTCCAGGATAAAGTTGTAAAGTGGATGATGTCTCCGGTTGTCTTCGGAGGCTCAATGATAATTGTTGATCCTTCCTCCGCTATTTTAATTATTTTCGGGCTTCTAATTTAATAACTAGTACCATATTTATTATGTGAAGATAAATAGTAATTAGTATATAGAAAGTAAGGATTTTACAAAGTGCTGTCTTGTAATTAATTTAACGATTCCAGACCCGAAAATGAAACGATGACTAACCGTTTAAAATTTGTGATAAAGTAATGCTCGTAATGTTTTTAAAAAAAAATAAGAGTAGTGAAAATAATAGTAGTGAAAATAAAGTATTTAGCTCGTTAGTAAATTTAGAAACCCGGGTAAATGAAATAGGAGAGGGACAAAATTGGGTGTCAACAGTTCTCACTTTAAAAATTAATTAATTTGTTATACTTAAAAGCCAATAACACAAGTCATGAAAGAAAATAAGGCCACAACATCACCTAATTATATTAAAGCAGCCCCTAATTAATAGCCTGTTTGGCCAAGCTTCTAAAAACAGCTTATTTTCAAAAGTACTTTTTTCAAAAAAGTACTTTTGGCTAAAAGCAGTTTGTGTTTGGCCAATTAATTTAAAAAGTACTTTTGAGTAGCAATTAGTGTTTAGCTAAGCTTTTAAAAAGTGCTTTTATGTGTATTTTTCTCAAAAGTACTTTTCAAAAAAGTGCTTTTGGGCAAAAACTATTTTTTTTAGCTTCTGAAAAACTGCTTCTGTTACTCCCTAAAAACACTTATTTTCTCCCAAAAGCTTGGCCAAACACCTCACTTTTTTTAAAATAAGCACTTATTGAAAAAATAAGTACTTTTGGAGGAAAAATAAGCTTGGTCAAACAGGCTATAAAGTCTCATACATAACTGCCAATAAGCTTTTCGGTCCTTTCTTATCTCAGTTTTATCCGTTTTCATTTTGTATCCTTTGGTATCTCATTGTAATTAATTACTACTATCCTCCTCCTTGATCCTAACATTATATATGATAATGCCAACATTTCCTGTCACTACTTCCTTTTGATTTTCCCTTTGTTTTCTTTAAAGTGTGCATTTTGATGGAATTAGACGATTTCCAATTCGGTGATAAACTTTGAGATGTATGTTTCTGGGGTAAAAGGGGCTGCATCACACAAAGTAAAGAAAAGTCTCTGGTTTGCAATGTTAATGGCAATTATTTGTTCTTGGAATAATAATATTACTTTCAAGGTTCACATGATATATTTTTACCTTAATCACTTTTGTGGTTGTATTCACATTGTTATCATTTTATTTATCTAATATATATGATGTATTTTTATATATCTTTTGATTTTTGGAAACAATGTTGTGCTTTGTTTCCGTTAGTAGTAGTGAGATAATGGTATAGCCTTTTTAGTTTGACGTGTACAGTTTGTTTTGGCTTTTATTACAGATTAGAAATTCTTTGCAAAGAGACACTCTATTTTCCTATTAATGTTTCTGATTTATTGGAGACAATTTGATGTTTATGCAGGAATACTGAAGGATCAATATTGAAGCATAGTGAGCATTTGTCTCAAACGTGTCATTTATGCATCTAAATATTGTTATTTATACTTGTGTAATATAAGTTCCCCTTTTTTTTCATTCCCTCAAATGTTTGAACACTTTATAATATGCAGGAGAGGAGTTAGGAAGAGACAAGGAGGTTCATTTGAACCCCTTCGGCGAAAAATTACACTGTGCATATAAGGTTAAAATTATTTTTTACGTATATATCGTAGATGTTGAATCCCCTTGATTTCTTCATGTGTTACTTCTTTATATTTTTCAACTAGTTGGTGAAAATCCCATCTCTGTTCCTGATATATAATATGTAAATGATTGATGTATCATCATGGATTGTTCTGATTTGCAATTGAAAGTCCAATATTTCTAAAAGTTATCAGTGGGAACATATTTCATGTTAGGTGCTAAGAGTAACAGTGGTAGTAATTCTTTGGCCAAGAATTTACAATTGTTTGGTATTTTTTTCTCCCCTTTCAATGTTCTCTTTCTTCAATCTTTTTGCACCTTTTAGTTACTTTAAAGATATTATATTTAACTCTTCTCTAAAATTTATTCTCATTAGTTTCTTTCCTAATTAATTTGGACACCATATGAACTTATGATTCTTCTCTTCAAAGGTAGGGATCTAGTAGCTCAGTTGGTTGGCTACATGAACTTTCACCTTGTTGGTGAGGGTTCGAATCCCCACATTGTAACCCTCTCCCCCATTTCCCCTTCCCCTATCCCTATGTAATAAAAAAATAATTTTTAAAAAAAATATTCTTCTCTTCAAAGTAAATGGAGTAACCAATCCTCGCATTTAAACTAGGGAAAAGGGTCAAAAATACCCCTCTACTTTGGAAAAAGGGCTAAAAATATCCTCCGAAATTATTTTGGGTCAAAAATACTCCTCTCATCCTTAAAGTTTTCAAATATACCCCTGTCTTGATGGAAATTATCCCCCGAAATCAGTTTTTAAACCCGCTCCATCATTTAAACTCGACCCAACTAAATAATAACCCATAAGATCCCCTTATTCCCCCAATATGTAGGTTTTAAGTTTGAGGGAATTGGGGGAATAAGGGGATCTTATGGGTTATTATTTAGTTGGGTCAGGTTTAAATGATGAAGCGGGTTTAAAAAATAATTTTGAGTTATTTTGGGGGATAATTTCCGTCAAGACAGGGGTACATTTGAAAACTTTAAGGATGAGAGGGTATTTTTGATCCAAAATAAGTTCGGAGGATATTTTTAGCTCTTTTTCCAAAGTAGAGGGGTATTTTTGACCCTTTTCCCTTTAAACTATTCTTTTACTGAGGCAACATTCCAGCAGCTTGATTCCTCTATCCAAAGTAAATGGAGTAATCAATTTTCAATCTTGTAATGTACTTGAAGTAAAAGAGAAGATCGAACCAAGAAATTGGGAAATTTTATTAGACAATCAAATATGTTACAACTAGGGTTACAATTGAATGAATCTAATCTAACTATAAATGTTTTTGATCTGTGATAAACCCCTGCAATGGCAATGGAGGATTATGTAATAATGGAGGAATTGAGTAGAGAATAAGAAGAAGAGAAAAGAGAAAGAGAGAACAGAGATACGAAGAGAGAGAATTAGCAATAGCAATTTCAGGCCTAACCCATTTTTAGCCAATTCTAGTGTATATATAAAAGGGAATTGCCACGTGCTTCCCATGTGCATTGGGTTCATTACAATCCATCCCGCTTGAAATCAACCTTGTCCTCAAGGTTGTTGAAGGAGACAATGGCTAGTTGCTAGCGGTTGTTCACTTCTAAATGGCAGGTAACCCTGAACACCCACAAAAGTGCCAATGCCAACGACTACAACGCAAATGTGTGAGCTTGTCCACTGAAGTCGTCTCAGGCTGCCTATCAAATCTCGCATCGGTCTGTTGTATCATTGAAATTGTAGCAAGAGATTTTTCAATCCTTGCATAGGTGCCAAACACAATCATCCTAAAAAGCTCAGTTTTAAGGTCACTCTCTTGATAATAGGAACCGGTTAATACACACCAAGAAACTATACTCTTCTCCATTAATCATTATCAATTTTATCCTCATATTTCAGGACAAACACCATAGCAGGATGCATCAAAACTATCAGTAACCATGATACCCATTCATGAAGTTTTGAATGCGGGTTACAAATATTATGTGACACTTTTTTTTTTTCTCTTGTATTTCTTTTTTCAAACTACAGGCAAATAAAATTTACTAACCAGAGACGTTATGTGACAAATGGTTGAAACCTATCTAGATGTCAGATCTAAGAATGTTGCAGGGACTAGATCAGAGAGTGCGATCTGGCAAACAATCGAAAATCTACAGGCTTCTTTTATGTTTTTTTTCTTTGTTGCCATAAAATTGTGCTCGGTGTTAAACGCCTAAAAGTCTGCGAATTCGAGTTTTCTTACTCTTTCCTATAATTACTGTTATTAATCTATATTAATTGATGCACTACTTGAAATTCAGGCAAATTATTTATCTAGACTCTAAACTGTTACCGCACTTAAGATGGGAAAAGCTTTCGAAACACACAGGAAAATAACAATTTCCAATCAAAAGAGAGAACTACCTAAGCTATTGGTGTCTTTCAGTTAAGGGAAGAAGAGTCATACGTTTGTTCTTCGGAAAAGAAGAGGGTTCCGAATTTGGCTGATCGAAATTTAGAATTTATTAGGCCATAGTCATTCATAAAAATTTGACGTGTGCCTGTTAATTTGTATATATTCTCTAACAATGCACTATAGCTCGTGTAGTTGATGCCAATTTGCTAATTGCAAAAGTGTGCTAATGATGGTGTAATTTGTAATGAGTTAGCAAGTGAAAATTATATCGTGAATCCGAATATGAAGGGCTTTCTTTGTTGTATGCTTATTGCCATCTTCATGGAGTATTTGTTTCCCTCGATGCTTTTTTATTTGCTTTCTGTCAAGATTACATGCCTAATTTCTTTGTGCCTAAGTTGCATCATTATGTTAGCACTAATCACCTTCCATTGCCTAAATGTTGGAAAGGCGCTGGGTGATAAAACATGGTGTAGCAATAGGCTACCTCAAAATGTAGACCCATCATCTCCTTCCCCTCTCTTTAACTCATATATAGCTGGTATTTAGACCTAACTATAGGGCATTTAATCCCATCCATGTGATGGGATATACTTTCTTTTTTAATCATTTGTTTCATCTATATATATTTTGTTGTTCCTTCTTAGTTTTTTATTTTATTTTTATTTGAGAGGCATGAACAATGTTAAACTCTTTAATCTTAAGTGTCAATATATGAAACAAAATAATAAGGAAACAAAGAGCAGGTTGGAAAAAGAAAACGACATTTTAGGTTTACATTACCTAGAGTTTTGCATTATTATTATTTCTCCTTGCTATTTTTTCGACTTTTTATATTCTTATTCGAATTCATGTATACTCATTAATTGGTTACTCCATAATTAACTTTGAATGTTTTCACAGATTTTTCAAAGAACTTTATATAAGGTGTTAAATGAATCATCAAAAGAAGATAGAAACATGAAAAAGTAGTTTTGATTTTTTTTTTAAATATTAGTTTTGGTTAAGAAAGATTAAATTACTTTAATATAAAATATGACATTAATATTCAATTATATATTTAAAAAGTGCACCAACCGCGCGAAGCGCGGGCAAATGCACTAGTATTTATATATATTAAGGAAAAAAAGTTAACAAGAATATAATATCCGAATCAAAACTATTAAGTTCTGCAAATGTGTAATTAATGATATAAAAATTGGGAAAATTTCACTTATAAACAATTTATGGGTCAAAATTACATATTCATAGCCCATATTTTAAAATACAAACCTACAGCCCAACAATTCATGGCCCGACTTGAATATTCAACTTTATACAACAATATACAACTTTATACACCTACTGTAGACAATGTATCAACCTTGTATAAAAGTGTATAATAATGTATAAGAGGTGTTTATACACACTTTTACACTGGTATACAATATTATACAAACTCATGCAAGAGGTGTTTATATATAAGAGGGGCTTATACAAAATGTATAAGATGTGTTTATATAAACTTCTACACCGTATAAACGTATACACACTTTTACATTGTTATACAAAATTATATAAACTTTTTCTCTATTTGCATATTTTAATTTCTAGATGAACGGGATTGAATTGAACCCCCGAGGGAAAACAGCAAATAAAAGCTACCGGTAGCAGTATAATTGCAGTCAAAATTAGAAACAAAAACATAATGTGCATAATATTGTTTCAAAACGACAAAAAAGAAGTCAAAAAAAGAAGAAGAGAAAATTAAAAAAATAAAGAAGCAAGTAAAGA
The DNA here is from genome assembly GCF_019175385.1 of Lycium barbarum. Taxonomy (NCBI): domain Eukaryota; kingdom Viridiplantae; phylum Streptophyta; class Magnoliopsida; order Solanales; family Solanaceae; genus Lycium; species Lycium barbarum. Next base: position 8,506,763 of record NC_083340.1, read on the forward strand.
AGAAGACATTACCTGTACGGAATCACATACACAACAACGAATAGCATCTGGCAGTTTGATGTGGGGGGCTAGCTCGGGTAAAAAGATAAATATGGGCTGCAATGGGTAAATATTTTTCCCTAATTAGCATAGAGTGTAAAAATTCCATAAAAATATGCCACTGATCTCCTATACTCCCCGAAGTTGGAACTTGGACGTGTGCGCTTGTTAAGTGTATCTTTCAGCTTATTTTCAATTATTTATCTCTACCACGTCTGCTTGTTTTCAATACCTAACCGCTAAATATTTGGGAATCTCAATTATCTCACTACTTCCGTTAATTGAAGTCATAACAATGCTGTTAATAACTCCAATTCAACTATGAACAGAGCATATTCATAAACATATACACATAATGAAAAACAATACACATTTCTCCACATATATAAGGATAAAAGAAAAATGAAAACCTTACAACAAATAGACTTTTATATTGTGAATTACAAAATCAAGCGTATATTATGAAATACAAAAAGGTAACTTATTTCAAGATACTAATCAATTCCACTTACTACATAACCATAACAACAAAGAGTTACCACACACTGGAATTATTCTTACATGAGAAATTCATAGCTAGTTGTTCATTTAGGACATTGGAAGCCAGATGGAACTTTTTTGCCACAAGCACAGAGAAGAAGGCTTAGGGAAATAGGGACATTAAGGTTGATTCCAAGAATATTTGCTTTAATGGCAGTGCATAAACAAAGAGCAGCATCAAGATCAACAAGTCCTTGAATGAGAGAACAACAAGGTTTCTTTGATGGATTTCCAATTACAACTCCAAGTAAATTGCCAAGAACATTAGCACAAACACCTAATTTGAGAGTATCAATAGAGCACTTGCCTTTGGAGCCGGGGCTCGGGGTTGGTTTTGGAGTTCGCTTTGGCGTTGGTTTCGGTCCTTTCGTATCTCAATTTTATCTGTTTTCAGTTTGTGTCCTTTGGTATTTCATAGTAATTAATTACTACTATCCTCCTCCTTGATCCTAACATTATATATGATAATGCCAACATTTCCTGTCACTACTTCCTTTTGATTTTCCCTTTGTTTCTTTAAAGTGTGCATTTTGATGGAATTAGACGATTTCCAATTCGGTGATAAACTTTGAGATGTATGTTTTCGGGGTAAAAGGGGCTGCATCACACAAAGTAAAGAAAAGTCTACGGTTTGCAATGTTAATGGCAATTATTTGTTCTTGGAATAATAATATTACTTTCAAGGTTCACATGATATATTTTTACCTTAATCACTTTTGTGGTTGTATTCACATTGATATCATTTTATTTATCTAATATATATGATGTATTTTTATATATCTTTTGATTTTTGGTAACAATGTTGTGCTTTGTTTCTGTTAGTAGTAGTGAGATAATGGTATAGCCTTATTCTTCTTCTTCTTCTCTTCTTCTTCTTTTCTTCTTCTTCTTCTTCTTCTTCTTCTTCTTCTTCTTCTTCTTCTTCTTATTATTATTATTATTATTATTATTATTATTATTGCTATTTTTTCAACTTTTTATATTCTTATTCGAATTCATGTATACTGATTAATTGGTTACTCCATAATTAACTTTGAATGTTTTCACAGATTTTTCAAAGAACTTTATATAAGGTGTTAAATGAATCATCAAAAGAAGATAGAAACATGAAAAAGTAGTTTTGATTTTTTTTTAAATATTAGTTTTGATTAAGAAAGATTAAATTATTTTAATATAAAATATGACATTAATATTCAATTATATATTTAAAAAGTACACCAACCGCGCGAAGCGCGGGCAAATACACTAGTATTTATATATATTAAGGAAAAAAAGTTAACAAGAATATAAGATCCGATCCAAAACTATTAAGAGGACCATCAATATGGACATTAAAACCAAACAAAAAAAATTCTATAGCTTTGTCAGGGAGTGAAAAATCCGTTCCTTACCTCAGAATTAGCCGACGACGACACTATGAAGCAGTTTTTTACAGCCTTCAGCGATTGTTCCCCTTGATAAGTTTTCTCTAATATGCAGAGGACGAATACAAAAAAACAAACCAAGGAAGAAAACTACATGCCTACAAACTACATGCCTACAAACAACAGAAAGTAAACCAATTGATCCAAATTCTTACCTTGTGATCCATAAAAATAATCCATAAAAATCGTACATTGCTTGTTATATCCTTTAAATGATGTTCCTTTAAATATAGTACTTAATTACGGTTGTAACTATCCTAGCACGTTCCATTTAAATATGATTTCGTGATCTTCCCATGAAATTTAAAGTATATTTTTTCACATATATTTCTAAAATTTAAAATAAATCCTAATTTCTAATTATTAGGATCAACTGCTGAGATGTACTCAATTTAAATGGACAACAATCATTTTTTAATTATAAGGATACATGCCTTAAATTAAGCCTTAAATTCCCCAAAAGTAGGGTAAAAACCTTAAACAATTTAAAAGAAAACTTTAAGTAACTGTCAAAATTTAAGGGAAAAAACCGTCTTCTCTTTTTTCTTTTCTTTTTCCCCTTCAGATTTTCATTTTCCTAAGTAGAATTTAAAAGAAAATGAATTGCAAATTTTTATTGTTTAACTTCAATTAAAATACATCAGTTTATTTAAAATTTATTTTTTAATTTAAATAATTAATGTAAAAAAGTTGATAACTTCACAAAAAAAAGAGTCCTAAACGTACCTTGGATTATGGTGCATGATTTTAGGACTTAGTATTTATCTTTTAACTTAAATTCAAATACATCAGTTTAATTAAAATTTATTTTTTAGTTTAAATAGTTAATGTAAAAAAGTTGATAACTTCTAAAAAATAAAAAGAGTCCGAACAGTTTTAGGACTCCATCGTGATTCATGGAACAGTAGTTTCAACCGCACAGATGTTCCTTTGACAAAATATTTTAATTTAATTAACAATAACTACTAACTAATTATTAACTAATTAACCATTTTTTGTCCTAAAACTATCCTCTTTTTAATAATATATATATATATATATATATATAGATTCAACTATGAACAGGGCATATTCATAAACATATACACATAATGAAAAACAATACACATTTCTCCATATATATAAGGATAAAAGAAAAATGAAAACCTTACAACAAATAGACTTTTATATTGTGAATTACAAAATCAAGCGTATATTATGAAATACAAAAAGGTAACTTATTTCAAGATACTAATCAATTCCACTTATTACATAACCATAACAACAAAGAGTTACCACACGCTGGAAGTATTCTTACATGAGAAATTCATAGCTAGTTGTTCATTTAGGACATTGGAAGCCAGATGGAACTTTTTTGCCACAAGCACTGAGAAGAAGGCTTAGGGAAAGAGGGACATTAAGGTTGATTCCAAGAATATTTGCTTTAATGGCAGTGTATAAACAAAGAGCAGCATCAAGATCAACAAGTCCTTGAATGAGAGAACAGCAAGGTTTCTTTGGTGGATTTCCAATTACAACTCCAAGTAAATTGCCAAGAACATTAGCACAAACACCTAATTTGAGAGTATCAATAGAGCACTTGCCTTTGGAGCCGGGGCTCGGGGTTGGTTTTGGAGTTGGCTTTGGCGTTGGTTTAGTACCATCGCAAGTGTCACATGCACTCACAAGAGAGAAAAATAGAATGTTTACAAGAAGAAAGAGAGCAAGGCAAGTGGTTTTCTTAGAAGCCATTTTCTACTAACTTCAGTAGTTTTAAGTAGATTTTGGGTTTGGTTGATATTGAAATGATATAGAAGGTGAGTATTTATAGAATGCAAAATTAAGCATCATTGTCAAGAGAAATAAAAATCACGTCGGAAGGTTGAAAATGAGAATAAGAGAAATAGTGTAAAAGGAATATTACTAAATATATTTGAATAAAATAAAATAAAATAAAATAAAATTAGAAAAGTTACATTAACTTGTAATTACACATTGTAATTACCATCAATCATCACTTCCTCTTGGAAATTGAAGAATGTAATTACACCCTTTCAATAACATTCAACTTCATGCTGACTTGGTCAGACAAACATACAAAACTGTATAATTACACCCAACTACACACAAATCCAATTCTTAGGTGACTTTCCAAACAGGCTCCTAATATAAATTAAGTTGCTGAAACCATGTGTCCCCAAGGTTACGTTTTAGCTGGCATCACAAGCAAAGATTACTCAATTCTCCTTGAATGGTTTTTTTTTCTTTTTTTTTTTTTGCTTAAACCGAAAGATTTGATTTATATATTAAGGTTCGTCCATAGACATACATAAAGGAACTGATCCATATGAAACAGTTCCACAAACATCTCTATCAAGAGTAGTAGTTACAAAAACATAAGGATTGTTTCTTTCCATATCAGGTCTCATAGACTTCCTTCCGTATTCCGCCAGCAGATCTGCAACCATATTAGTTTCCGGGGATGTGGCGCAGCGACAGGTTCCCCAGTTAAAGTAGAAGTGACCTGCAATTGGTGAAGATATTTGAGGTTAATAAAGTATTACCATTCATAGAATTTAATAATACCTACGAATCAGTCTTTACCATTAATGGCAAGAAATTTTTTGATCGAGCTAATTTTAGTCCATGTAGCAATACTAGCAATTCTGCATGAAGAGCAGATCCAACTTTTATGTTGCATTAACCCATGATCCACGATCCTAGATGATCACGGAAGACTCCTCCTGTGCCTCCTCCATTTCCAGAAGTGGACTCAAATGATCCTGAATGTATTATTAACATGACGTGTTGCAAATTTCCACGTTCCTCTCTAATAAAGTCTACATCTATGTACAAAAGATAAGAGAAGGAAATTATATTGGAAGAGAAATATGCATATTTGAGATGAAAGTGTAACTACTCTACCAATGTGTCACCAGTACTTACACTGCTAAAAAGCAGGAATTAACGACAAAAAATCCAAATAATAAAAATCGATTGCCAATCTTATTTAATAATTAAGTAGTGAGGAATTATTAAAAAGATCCTGGTAATCTATTTAGCAACATATTAACAACAAATTCCGTATCTAATTCATATTTTCTGTACTATACATATTAACAAACCCTCCATCATTACAGGAGGTGAAAGCGTGAGTAGCTTTTGGTTAACAAAAAAAAAAAAAAAAAGAGTAAGACGGAGGTAGTTCCTATTTGCCCACATTACCTATATTATATTAAAAGCACGAAGGGTTTAGAAATGTTGTTTGAACTTTTTGCCCTTCATTAAAAGACTCCAATAGACAAAATAGTCATTTACTATTTGCCTAATATTTAGGACTTTCAAGTCAACTAAAATTTAAGTGAATAAATCTTTTCTTATACAAATTGGGTAGCAAGAAATAATATTTAGAACTTTAAACTTAATTATGATTTAACTTAGCGATAAGGCATCATTACCCCCCTCACCTAGTAGCGTTTTTGCTATGACACACCTTACCTAATTTTTTGTCCTATCACCCTCCTAAACTATTTAAAACCGTAATATTTTACCCCCTAAACGCTGATGCCCACTCTCATATGGGAGAGTGACATACACTCTCCTTGCCACATGTGCATTTATTTATTTTCTTTTTTAAAAAAAAAAATTCAGCTTACGTGTCAATTTTTAAGAATAAAAAAAATAAAAAACAGATTTTTCTTTTAAAAAAATTATTTTTAAAATCCTTCGTGCTTTTAATTCGCGTTTTCAGTTTTTTAATGCCTTATCCCTTTACCTTAAAAAAAGTTAAGATTTACCTTATATAAATGATATAATATTAATAGTTTTAGAATTGCTCCCACGTTGAATTTATGTAAACTAGATAGCAATGTACTAAATTCAATTTGTTCAAATTGATTATGGTAGAAACGTAAAATATAAATCTCAAAGGCAACTCTTCCATTAAATATTCTATAATAAAAAAATAAAAAAATTTAGAACTTTACCTTTTATAGGACTTTGACCGTACAATAAAACCCATATATACTCATTCTCATGTTAATAATCTTCCCAGCCGTTCTTTTATTTTTCAACCTTTCTTCTTTATAGGAGTAGTATATGCATTTATGTTCTTAATTTCTTGTGATGCTTTAAGATTTTTTCTTTCTTAAATTTTCGCTTCTTCTTACTTGCTTATGATATTACGTGTGATTTTATTGTGTTTTTGTAATTTAATCTCGTGTTAAAAAATTTAGATTTAGGAGCTAAACTTCTCTCTTTACTTGAAGTCGTTAGAAACTATGTCATTATCAATTGATTCTTCAATATTTTTTTGCAAGCGAAAGAAGAATCGAGTATTTGATTGAGACTTCATGCCGATTAAACTCGGATTTAAATGCATGCTTCTGTTCATTTAAGCATGCTTCTGTTCATTCATATTATTTCTATTTATGTTTGTTAAGTTTTTTTATCACCTATTTGAATACGTAATATGTTCATGTTAATACCTTTTTTGCTAGAACTGTTACGGTTCGCATTTTCACGGGCGCGGTTAGCGCTCGGAAAAGCTACTTTGAACTTGTTGGTGCTCTTTCAGACTTTGTTTTAAAAGAGTCGCTACCTAATTTTTAGGAAATTAGGAAAACCAGTTTGAAGGGTTTATTCATACACCGTGAAAAATCCTTCTTAATCCAAAGTTCTAGGTAAGGGTTCTAGTAATCCCCTACGGAAGGTCTTAGGCACCCTAGTATTAAGGACCCGTACTATACGGTTGACCTTCGAATTTTGATGTGTGACTATTTGCATGAACTGTTTATTTGGTGTTTATTTCCCGAAAAAAAAGTCTGTCATTTGCATATCATTTTTTGAAAAAGAATTGAATATATTCCCATCACATATAGGGTATTTAGGCTCGGATTTATAATATCCGGATAAAATTAGTTCCTTTCATATATAAGGATAATAGTGGCTTTTTGTAAAGATAGAAGGTCTTTTAAAAGTGTGGGATGAATAAATTTGTTCATGCTAGACCCATACATGGTCCGGGTTAGTCCGTTCAGTATGTTTTTAGAACATCCTTATCTAAAAATTTATGTTTATAAATAGTTTACACGGATTTAATTTACGAGGGTTCGATTATATAACCAATTGACGTTTAGTCTTTGAAATTTGCCAAAACTATTTATATTGTAGCAATAACGTTTTAGACATGGGCTTTGGCCCAAACTTATATTCTCTCTATTTTTTTTCTAAAAAAAATGGCCTGTTAGTTTCTAGCCCAACAAATCTCACTTATTGCTTTAGCTACTGGGCTCAGCCCAAAACATATTTTCGCTTATCTATTTTCTGAAAAAAATGATTAAGTTGGGCCTAAAAATACAATCTTTGAGTTGGGCCTTGGCCCTCAAAAACTCCATCTTTTGCCTGAATTATTTCCAGAAAACATGTATGTTTTGACGCACAAATACGCTACATATGCATATGTTTTAGAAATCATTTTCTGTCTGATTTTTAGTCCACAAAGAAAGGACTCATTTTTTGAAAGCATATCATTTACACACAATTCTGAAGCCTATTTTTTGCCCGACTGAAAAATAACTTTTTAAAAAAGAAAAAAAAACTGAACTTATAACTAGGAAAAACGTCTTTCTAGCTAAAATGCTTAAGCCTGGTGATGTGCCGCGGATTTGTGGCACATTCGACGCCTTTTTACTATGAATTGTGGTTGTTTTCAAGTAAGTCTGGTTCTCGTTAATATGTTTTGTTGTGTTTTAGGAAAATAATGGTAAAAAAAAGCAAAAAGCAAAGAACAAAGGAAAAATTGGCCAGAAATGAAGAATCGACGTTCCGTCGATCAGCCGACGAACCGTCCTTTGAAGCGTCGATAAGCTCGATTTTCCAGTATTGACAAAGTTGAAGACGACAAAGGACGGAGGCATCGACGAAGCGTCGAATTGATCGACGCTTCGTCGTTTGTGTCGTCAAGCAGGATCTCTCAACGAAAGGAGAGAAAGACGGAATACTCGACGGAGCGTCGAACTGGTCGACGACACCGTCGAATGGAACACATTGCTGAAGGTATAAAGGACGGAGAAATCGACGGATCGTCGAACGATCGACGGTTCGTCGATCTTGCTATCGGGGGCAATTTTATCAGTTGCTGCTGTGCGTTTTTGGAGCCTATTTAAAGAACATTTTAGGTTTTTTTTAGGCAGCCAGATTTTATTGTAACCACGTGAACAAAGTTCCATTGGTGGGTGAGCATTGAATACTCCCCTTTTGGAGCTTAGTGAAGACAACAAGATTCCATTTTCCATCATCTTTATTACACTTTGTAAGCTTTATGTCTCATTTATTGCTTACTACTTTTGAGACCATTATGTGTGAGTAGTTTCTTTAATCAAAGTTGTGGACCCAAATGATGGGTGCTATCTAATGGGTATCTAACATTGTACATATATATATATATATATATATATATATATATATATATATAATAGGTTGTGATATGTTTTATTATTTCTCGTATTCATTGTTCATTAGTGGTTGCAAACACTTGTTCATGCACAAACCTTAGTTTATTTGGAAAGATGAACTAGGGTGTGATTTGAAATAATATAACAAGGACTCGGGGCGCTAACTCTCGTTTAATGAACTCGCTTAGGGATAAGATGAGTTGTACTTGGCATATTTAATCAACCTTATTTACAACTTTTCTGCATTTGGGAAAATCATGAAAAGAAATACTTTCTAACTATTGAAAAATATTAGAAGGTGCATTAGAGATTAAGTGCATACATAACCCCGACCCATTAGAAATATATCATATTGACACCCATAGCATAACATCTAATCACCACGGGGACACAACTTTGGTTCTCAAAATCCAAACAAATTCCAAACACTTCAAAATAGCGAATACAAACCAAATCTCTTTTCAAAATATTCGGAATAGGATTAAAGCCTTTAAAGACTAGTATCGCATACAATTAGTACCCTTTTCTCTCCATATTACCTGTGGGATTCGACCCCAACCTTGTTTGGGTTACTATATTTGACAACGCCGTTTTACGACATTAATAGGTGTAATTTGAGCGTATCAAATTTTGGCGCCGTTAATAGGGGTGCTCACTCGACGGAGCGTCGAATTAATCGACGCTCCGTCCTTTTAACGCGACGGTTCATAAACCCACGTTCTTTGCATTGATTCTCACTTTTCTATAACGTCTCTCTCTCTCTCTCTCTCTCTCTCTCCCCACCTCTTCCCCTTTCCATAACCGTTACCCCACCCACTTCCCCCTTCCTTCACCACCCCACAACCGCCACTCCCCACCCTGCCCTACTACTCTGTCCCTCTGTGTTTGTGATTCTTCAGGTGTTTTCTTCCTTCCTTAACGGCTGAAATCATATTCTTTCCATTTTAAGGTATGTGAATTAGTGGATTGTGTGCTCCCTTGTGTTAAATGTTTTTGCATTCCATGGCTTGTTTTGATTATTTTTGCTTGTTTTGATTGTTTTTGCATTATTTTATTATTTCGCCTACGATGCTCATATTTTTTGCTGGGGGTGGTTTGTTGGTTTGTTTGTGGTTGTTAGATCATTGATCTTTAGCCGAGTCGGAGCGCATTACCACAAACACACCTCATTCATGAGATTGTTGTTGTTTTGCCCACCACCTGTTCGATGAAATGCCAAAGTATGGAAGTGTGTATCACGATGGCTTGGAGGGCATTACGACCATAGAGTTGTTTTGCCCACCAAGTGTTTTTTCCTAGTCTAACCCAAGCTAACATGGGGTGAAGTCTGAGTAACCCCAAAATACGTGATGATTTGCACCTGGGCCAAAGAAGTGTATGGAATCTGTACTTTTAGCATGCGAAAGCATTCGATGGCCCGTCGATTCAATCGACGGACTGTCCTACTCAACGTCGAATGAGCCTTCTCAGAATTCTTAACTAAAACAATATCGACGGTGGATTCGATGACCCGTCGAATCGATCGACCGGGCGTCTTTCCAACCGTCTTTCAGTCAAAATTTCCAGTGGCTAACGTGAGATCGACGGCCCGTCGAATCACTCGACTGGGCATCTTTCTAACCGTCTTTCAGTCAAAATTTTAAGTAGCTAACAAGAGATCGACGGCTCGTCGATCAATTCGACGACCACTTCGACGATCCGTCGATCTGTTCGACGACTCTTGTAGCAAATCGACGGACCGCTGGCAGCTTTAACATTATCGCATGTCTTGCACTTTTTTCTGATTCTGTTATATTTATATGGTTGTCTTAACAATGAAGGGTGTTCTTTTCTCAGGTATGCCTCTAAAGAATCCAGTCAAGCGGGGTGGTGGTCCCAGAAAAGGCCGAGGTCGGGGTCAAACAACCCTTACTCTTAGGGATGAACCCTCTGACTCTGAACGTCAAGCGGTAGCCCCAACGACTAGATCATGGTCATAGACCACCACTCCCCAAGCAGAATCACCCACTTTACTCTCCTCTCAGTCTGCAGAGGGGACTTCATCCTCCACATCCGCTGATTCTAGCGATGAATCAACGGGACAACCAGTCGCTCCTGAGCAAAATTTAGATGAGGAGCAAGAGCGGCTGCAAAAGATAAAGATAGCTGCAATCCGCTTCTCCTATGAAGGGTGCCGAAAGTACTATGTAAAAGGGGCCACTACAGTCAACGGGGGTAATCCGAGGAGAAATATTCAAGAAGAAGAACAAATCAGTATGAGCGGCTTAGAGAGCTACCCTCGGATTACTGATCTCATCCAGCACTATCATCTTGAGGCATTCACACAGCCTCCAGGGGATTATTGCCCGACCATGGTTCGGGAATTCTATGCTACCTACAGAGTAATGCTCGATCAGCGGCACAAGAACAAGAGAGCTTTGAAAGCCGCCCCTCCATTAGACACAGTGTATGTTCGGGGTATCCATGTTGACGTCTTAGCCCGCACAATCAACAGGTTTTATTTCGGTGATGACTTCGTGGCACCGACCACTGTGGAATATGATGATAAGTTTGAAAGAAGGGCTGAGCAATCTGTACGAAAATGGTTTGCAACGGTGATGGCTAGAGGGCCGGCGGACCAGGCCCCATGGGTGAGACACTTGGCTGCCAAAATTCATAAGGCGGATATCAGCTTAGAAGCTAAATTATGGTGAAATTTTATCATATATCGGGTTCTGCCCACGGGAGTAGATAACATAGTCACGCCGGACAGAGCAGTGGTGGTGGCTGCCATGCTATCCAGGTACCCAATGAACTTGGGTGATCTGATCAGTAGAGCCATTCGGGCACGCGTACCCCAAGAGGCGACAGCCTTGATATTCCCGTGCCTTATCACACAGTTGTGTAGGTTGGCCCAGGTGCGGCACATTGATACATTTGCAGCTACTCTCCCTGCAACAAAGGTGTGTGACATCACACGGAGTAGGGATGAATCCCTCCGTACATCTCAGGCCACTAGTACTTCATTGCTAGATCTCATGGGTGAGCAGGCTGAGCATGTCATGGATTCAGTACCATAGGGCACAGTTGATATAGGCACGGAAGGACTGTCCACAACAGAGGCCTCCACACCATCTGTAACTGATGCTACCCCCTCTTCAGAGGCACCACCTCGGCCTGCTATTCCATCTGCATCTCCTATTCCTCCGTCAGCCGCAGCATCAGCTTCCGAGGATCTCTTTGTCCTCAACAGAGCCAACTTCAGAGAGTTTGCAATCAAGGCAGAGCGTGCTGATCAGCAGGTGACCCGGATATTACAGCAGTTGGGTACGTTTGTCCGGAAAGAGATTGCACCGGAGTTGGAGCCTTTTCAGGAGGCTATGGAAAGGCATCATGCTAGGGTCAATACACGTCTTGATAGTTTAGGGATGCAGATACTCACTATTGAGAAAAAGAGTGAGTCTGGTACTTCGGGAGATTCGAAGACTGAGCTTGACCAGCTCCGAGCTGAGATTGTGGCCCTTCGAACAAGAGAGCAGGTTATCCTGGATGACCCGACACCACCTGCACCAGTCGCCAGCATTTCCGATTTGATCAGAGTAGTTGACTTGGTGACTGAGGATGAGCCTAGGGAAAGTCGCAAGAGAAAGAGGCCTGTCACATTGGCTGATGATGAGGATGAGGAGAAGTATAATGAGGATGCAGACCCCGAGCTTCAGGAGGGTATTCGGCGGTCGCGCCTGGACACGAGGTTCACCGGTGCATCTTCCAGCACTAGTGCTATCCCAACACCAGTCAGCCCGATCACGATAGCTCCTCAGGACCTGCAGCCACAGAGCCAGTCAGCTCCACCGCTTCAGTCCACTGAGCCAGCAGTAGAGAGGGCTCTCATTCGCACTGCTACGGAGGAGACACCTCAGCAGCAATAGCAGGATTAGAGCATTTCAGGTCGGCCCCTCCACCATGGGGTGATGGTATGATTTTTTGATGCATTGGGTACAATGCATCATCTTTTTGCTGGAGGTGGGGTAACCTGATGTACCTTGTAGTATATATTTGTTAAATTTTATTTAAAGCAATTGTGACTTTCATAGTTGTTGTATTTTGAACTTTTGGCATGAATTTTGAATGAAAAAGGATATTTGTGAACTTGAAAATGGATTGATTTGAAATTGACCCCTCCGAAAGTTTATTGAGTATCTCAGGTTGTAATGAATTGACATGTATGGTTCTTTTTGTGACATCATAGATATTAGAGTGTGTATGAATTGAGTGTTCAAATCCTTATGCCATTGTGAGTGTGAGAACTTCTTGTGTTCATTGTTAGCATATGTGGATCCAGAACTTGCCTGGTAGGTCGTGCTATATTTCTTATGATAGTTGGTTGTGAAGTGATCATAGGCTTTCCTTCTAAATAGTCACGTTAGCCTTAAAAAGCCCAAAACCTGTTCTATATGAATATCACTAGTTCCCACGTTGAGCCTTTGACTTTTTATCTTGATTAGCCGTAACAAACCTTTTCCCCACTTCATGAATTCACTCCATCTTTGCACCCGTTCCCTCCTTGACACTACTAGAGAAAAGAGGCAAATCGCCTAAGCTGGAGGTGGTATATGTGTGAAGTAAAGGCCAAGAGCCTAAAGTTGAGGGTGTGTGCGTTGCATTGTCGAGAACTGGATGTGATAGCGGATTAAATTTGAGAAAAGTTTATAGTAAAAAAAAATATGTATATATATATAATAATATTGTCTCATAAAAAGATTGTAAATTCTAGTAAGAGTAAAATCACATCTTAGTCAAGAGTTGAAGAATGAATAGATTGGGCATGAGAAGAAAGGGCAAAATCTGTAGTGTCGAGGAGGATGAGTCACTAACTCCCAAATGAGTATCCTACCCGTCCCCGAGCCTACATTACAACCCAAGAACAAGTCCTATAGTGATCACAACTGAACCATCCGAAAGTGTTAGGCATTGAAATTAAAGGCAAGCATATGGTATCTGCACTTTTAAATCATGAACTTCTTTGTGAGCGCGAGTGCTTTCTATTCTCATCCATCCTTGTCCCGATTCTTATTGTAAAATTGTGTGTGGGACATTCTCTAATCTAAGTGAGGGCATAATGGTGAATACTCGCACGCATAAATGCTTCTAATAATGTGATGTCATCGATTAAAGCGTCATGGTCAATTCTAATAAGTTTGTTTTGAAAGAACCCTGTTTGGGAATGAGGAAAGAGGGAGTTGATTTGAAAAATGCACATGCCAGTAGTGATGAGCAAGCACCATTGTAGTCACTTTTACTTTATTTTTAGCATAGTTTTATTTTTATTTTGTGGTTGTTTTGTCTGACTTGCTTGAGGACAAGCAAAGATCCGAAGTTGGGGGTGTTGATGTGCCGCGGATTTGTGGCACATTCGACGCCTTTTTACTATGAATTGTGGTTGTTTTCAAGTAAGTCTGGTTCTCGTTAATATGTTTTGTTGTGTTTTAGGAAAACAATGACCAAAAAAAGCAAAAAGCAAAGAACAAAGGAAAAATTGGCCAGAAATGAAGAATCGACGTTCCGTCGATCAGCCGATGAACTGTCCTTTGAAGCGTCGATAAGCTCGATTTTCCAGTGATGACAAAGTTGAAGACGACAAAGGACGAAGGCATCGACGAAGCGTCGAATTGATCGATGCTTCGTCGTTTGTGTCGTCAAGCAGGATCTCTCAACGAAAGGAGAGAAAGACGGAATACTCGACGGAGCGTCAAACTGGTCGATGACACTGTCGAATGGAACATATTGTTGAAGGTACAAAGGACGGATAAATCGACGGATCGTCGAACGATCGACGGTTCGTCAATCTTGCTATCGGGGGAAATTTTGTCAGTTGCTGCTGTGCATTTTTGGAGCCTATTTAAAGAAAATTTTAGGTTTTTTTTTAGGCAGCCAGATTTTATTGTAACCACGTGAACAAAGTTCCATTGGTGGGTGAGCGTTGAATACTCCCCTTTTGGAGCTTAGTGAAGACAACAAGATTCCATTTTCCATCATCTTTATTACACTTTGTAAGCTTTATGTCTCATTTATTGCTTACTACTTTTGAGACCATAATGTGTGAGTAGTTTCTTTAATCAAAGTTGTGGACCCAAATGATGGGTGCTATGTAATGGGTATCTAACATTGTATATATATATATATATATATATATATATATATATATATATATAATGGGTTGTGATGTGTTTTATTATTTCTCGTATTCATTGTTCATTAGTGGTTGCAAACACTTGTTCATGCACAAACCTTAGTTTATTTGGAAAGATGAACTAGGGTGTGATTTGAAATAATATAACAAGGACTCGGGGCGCTAACCCTCGTTTAATGAACTCGCTTAGAGATAAGATGAGTTCTACTTGGAATATTTAATCAACCTTATTTACAACTTTCCTGCATTTGGGAAAATCATGAAAAGAAATACTTTCTAACTATTGAAAAATATTAGAAGGTGCATTAGAGATTAAGTGCATACATAACCCCGACCCATTAGAAATATATCATATTGACACCCATAGCATAACATCTAATCACCGCGGGGACACAACTTTGGTTCTCAAAATCCAAACAAATTCCAAACACTTCAAAATAGCGAATACAAACCAAATCTCTTTTCAAAAATATTCGGAATAGGATTAAAGCCTTTAAAGACTAGTATCGCATACAATTAGTACCCTTTTCTCTCCATATTCCCTGTGGGATTCGACCCCAACCTTGTTTAGGTTACTATATTTGACAACGTCCGCTTTGTCATGGAAACTGAATATTCATTATGATTACTGTGTGGATCATTTTTGATATTGGTGCGCTATGTTTGGCACGGATTGAAACTTAAGATTGTTCACGGTTTGTAGTTGGATTGTCCCATATTCATACTCATATTCATGGCATATTGATTATTTAGTCACCCTAGGCTTTGTGACACGGGATGACAAGTCATTCTAGGGTGTGTGATACGGAATGACTGAGATGGAAATACTGATACTATATTGTTAGACTATGTGATTGGTACTGATCATAGAAATGAGAAGGAAACATTGATGAATGTGATATCGTGATACTTGATTATTAGTAAAATTGAGAGTTGTGACTCTTTTGTGGTTTATCTCATTACCTTGATGATGATATTACTTGTGCGCCCTTCGTGGCATGGTTAGTTGATATGATTCATTGATATTGTACTTGCATCATATTCAGAATTCATACATTATTGCATTGGATACTGAGTCATCTTTGGGCTGTATGCGAAGTGATCGATATTCTTCTGAGACATATTTGATATTGAGTCATCTCTGGCCTGTGTGCGGAGTGACTGATTTGGAACACTGATATTATAAGATTTTTGGATGTTTAGTCCTCTGAGCTGTGTGCTGAGTGATGGTGCTTGGACTTCGCGGGTCCCCCATGGGTTGTGCTACTAAGGTGTGGAGGTATTCCGCCATCGAAGTACAAGAGTACATGTATTGCATTGCATCGCATTGCATTCATACCTCATATTGCATTGCTTGATTTTACTTCTCGGTTGATTATGACTTGGTTATGGTGTTAGTTATACTTCTTGGTTGTTTGTAAGTTATACTATGTTGGTTGGATCGTACTAGTAGACTTGTTTAATATATGTGAATGGTTGGAATAATTGAGATTAGTTACTATAACATAAGGTTGGATATGAACGGTGATTATATGGAAAAGCGTGACTTGTATTCTATCGTTTACTTGTTTTCTTTTACCTTATTGTCGTTATATATGTCAACTAGTCTTAGTCGGCCTATGATACCTACCAGTACCGTTGTTTTGTACTGACCTACGCTTGCTGCATTCTTTTATGGATGCAGAGTATTAGACAGGTTCACTCCCTTCCCTCGTGGCTGATCGGCGAGGCTGCTGTAGAGTCATTCTAGGGTGAGCACGATGACGGCTGCTGCTCGAATGTTCTTTCCCTTACTTTCTTACTCTATTTCAAGACAGTTGTATTTTGAGACTTTTTCATCTCCGGACTTGTAGTATTTAGTTAGTGTTGTTGTATGACCAGACCAGATACTGGGGTGGTTTATGATTACTTTCGCATTTATTATATATTCGAATGACAGGCTTCGTTGCTTATTTTCTTCCGCTATATATACTGTGTTTGTAAAGTTGAATTAAGGGTTCGCCTATCGAGGTGGAATAGGTAGGTGCCCGCGCGACTTTGTGAAATTGGATCGTGACAATTTCAAACGTTACAACTCCCCTTATTTTCACAAATCGTCTGTTTCAAGCGTTAATCACGCTCAACCGACCCCTTTTAATCATAACCCTCTTCCCAACTCTTGGTATTCTTGCTTTGGTTGAAATTTGAGACCATTGGTTTGTGCATACACCTTCACCCTCCTAATCTCTAAGGTATGCCTTGCTCTATTCAATTTTAATGTGAAAATGTGTTGATTCATCATGATAAGAGCATATAACATATTCTTAGACCTTAGTGGGTGCGTTGATTGCTTGAAATAGATTCCATTGCCTTTGGAATCATGTGTATAATGGGAGGGTTGCTATTGTTGCTTAATTCTTGAACTTGTGGGTTGTTAAGTTCATTCAGACTATTCCGAAAATGATCCGGCAAGCAGTGGTTGAGTCGCAAAAGTAGTTGGAAGATCGAGTTGAGAGCCTCAAAAAGTGGATGGACAATGTCGAGGCAGCCGATACTGACCAGATGCGCGGTATGAGAGTGATCTCGCTCAGCTGAGGATAGACTTATTTGCTTCCCGTACTCCATTACTTAAGGCCATGGGTACCGAGGGTGCGATGGGTGATGAGGCGGTCAGGAGAGGCCAGACAAAATTGGAGATCGCGGTGAATTTGTCTGACCACACTCAGACTACAACTGGTCTGCAGGGTGTGGGAGATGTCAAGTATGAGGAGCTGGTAGACGTTCAGGACCTTCCTGATGCTTCTGAGGAGGTACTCTAGGCCACCTTAGCAGCTGCTTATAGGCATGAGCATCGTGTGGCTCACACTGATGAGGAGCTTGAGCGTGATTTGCAGGTCGCTAAAGAGCATTCTCTCATGGACCTTATGACCCGTCAGGGAAAGGGCACTAAGACCACAGTCCCACCAACAGATGGAGCGACTTCTTCACAATCCCTGGGTCCAGACTCTTCAAAGGTTGCCACCACTACTGGGACTAGTACTCCCTCGATAGAGCCTATTTTAGCTCTTTCTAATGAGGCTCGACCCGACGCTTGATTCATCGCAGGGAGTTCTTAACCTCTTTTTTATTATATCTGATGCATTGGGGACAATGCAATGTTTTTAGTTGGGGGTGGGTAGCCCTAGTCTTTTGTGGGTGGATATTTTTTTATGAAGATGTACATATGATACTTTGGTTGTTTTTGTCTAGGTATTTGTTTTGTTTCAGTATTTTGTTCATTATTGAGGTTGCCCATATTTCGTTTTTGTTTGTTGTTTGGTATTAGCTATATCCTTAACTTTTCTTAGCCGCGGTTCTTTTCCTAAGGATGGTAATGGTCTTTTGAACCCGGTATTTTTAGGTAGTTTTGAGTCGGCTTGTCTCAATGATAGATATTTGGGCGCTTTCTTAAGGGAACTAAGCCTTGTAGGTTCGGAATGTGAGCATGACTTGTTTGATATCAATACAGTTAGAATATGACATGATATTGCATGCCCCTTCAAATATTGTGAGCTTTAATGGAAAATGATGATTGTGACAACATATGCTTCATCTTGTGACTCTTGATTATTCATTTGGGAATTGCATGAATTGAGCTTGTCTTAAAAGTTATTGACTCATTTTGAACAATGCATGTGCCATGAGCGATGACGTCTTGTAATAAACTTGTATGATTGTTTGTGTCCTAAAACTTTCCTGGTTTATCTTTCTAAGCTAAACTTAAATGATCGGATGAAGAAAGGATCTTAGGCACTCTTTGAATTTCCATGTGAAATGCCTTGTACACATATGTATCACTAGTCACCCCTTCGAGCCTTTAGCCTTTTTCTTGTTGCCATATCATAAGCCGTACCACTTCATGTATCTCTTTTGAACCCATCCTTCCTTGAACTCTAAAATCTCAACATAGGCTATTAGCCTAAGTTGGGGGTGAGAAGTCATGTGAGTAAGGTTGAAGAAAATGAAAAGTGGAATGGCGGTTGTTAGAAATGAAGAGGTTGTTGCCCTTGCACGAAAGAAAATTAAAAAAAAAAAAGTTCTGTTATGTTTGCTAGAAAGGATTCTAATGAGTGCAAAAAGGGGCGGTTAATAAAAAGGTAATATAAAGAGGTGACTAAGGAGAGAAAAGGTGGAAAGAAAATGAAATCGTGCTGAATTAAAGAAAAGACCTCAACCAAGTCAAATGTAGTGCTCAAGCAAGGGAAAGTCACTTTTGTATCCAAATATGTATCCTACCCAACCTAAATCCATCATTACAACCCGGAAAGTCCTTTGTGATCTACAATCGATTGTTTTTGAATTATTATGGAAAGAAAGCAAGGGCAAGCATATTGTTTGATACTTGTGACACGTGAGATTCTTTTTTAGTGTGAGTGTTATACTTTTGTCCCTCTATGTTGATTGTTATTTGTGTGAAATAGACTTTCTTTATAGTGAGGGCACATGTGTTATAATATTAGATGAACAATACCATGCAAGCGAGTCAATGAAATTTGAATACAAATAGAGTAATCTTTAGACACAATGTGAAGCGTTTGAGTGTCATAAGGTCATGGTTAATGCATTTTTGAAATACCAATAAGGGGTGGATACAGTAGAATGAGTGTGTGCCCTTTCTAATTATTGATACCAACCAATAGTCATGTACATCTCATGTAGGCCAGTTGGCGATTTGCGAGTCGTGATCTTGAGTTGGTTGCTGGAGGACAAGCAAAAGGTTAAGTTGGGTGTTGATAAGTCGTGGATTTTAAGCTTTGTACATCCATTACTTATGCCTTTTTGAGAGTCTTTACAAGTATTTTTCTGTATTTCTACCAGCTTTTCGTGTATTTTCAAGATTTCTGAGTCCAGGGCACAAAAAGTACAAAATGGCGTAAAAAAAGAAGGAAAAGAGCTTAATATACATTCAGTATGCGGCACCGCAAACTCTGATATGCGGCCGAATACTCATCCTCAGAAGAACCAGTGAGTGGAGCTAAATGCACAAGGATGCGACGACTATGCAGCACCGCAAACTCTGTTATGCGGTCGCATACTTAGCCTCAGAATGACCAGTGAGTGAAGCTAAACACACAAGGATGTGATGACTGTGTGGCTCCGCAAACCCATTTTACGGTAGCATACCGACTGTCCAGAAGATCGAAGCTGCGGAGGTTATGCAGAGTATACGGTCGCATCAGGAGTATGCAACCGCATACTTTATCCGCAAGGCGTCATTTAAGCCCACGTTATCGCTTTTTGTCTTCTTTCTATAAATACTAGTCCTTGGTTTTTGTGAAACATTTTTTGAATATTCCTTACACAACACTTTATTATGTCTTTCAGCACAGCAAAGAGCATTGAATATTGGTTGTTGGTGCCTTTAAGAAGATTCTCTTCCTTTTGTCATCTTCTTCTATTTAATCATTCTAAGCTTTATGGATATTCATTTTTCTCTTACTTTGCTTTTTGCTTTTAATGAAGATGAGTAGCTAAATCATTTAGCTAAGGTTGTGGGATGATGAGTCG
The DNA here is from genome assembly GCF_019175385.1 of Lycium barbarum. Taxonomy (NCBI): domain Eukaryota; kingdom Viridiplantae; phylum Streptophyta; class Magnoliopsida; order Solanales; family Solanaceae; genus Lycium; species Lycium barbarum. The sequence goes on from NC_083340.1 coordinate 8,526,895, forward strand.
TGAAATTACGCGATATTCGACGCTAATTCCTTAAGCTTTTGTGACTCCTTAAGCACTTTTGTTGTTACTTTTTGTGTTTTTATGTTGTTTTGTAGGAAAAGATGCCCGGAGAGCATAACGGAGCAAAACGAACCAAAATAGAGCAAAAATAGAACAAATCAACATTTCTGGCACCACATGCTAATAGCATGTGGTGCAGCATGTTGAACATGCTAGCAGCATCTGCTGCCAGTGAAAATGGCACCATATGCTACTCGCAGAGTGCAGCATATGGCGCAGCATGTCGCACATGCGAGCAGCATGTGGTGCAGCATGTGGTGACAGAGAAAATGTCACCACATGCTATGGTTTTGGCACCACATGCGATTAGCATGTTGAACATGCGAATAGCATGTGGTGCAGCATGTTGTGCAAGAGGGTATTTTGGTCCAGATTTTGTTCCCGTTTTTTGGAATGATATAAATACTCTTTTAGGGTTTGTAATATTTATCTTTTGCCATTTTGCAAGCTTGGAGGCTAGGGTTCATCTACACCACACTTTGGGGTTGAAGATTTGAAGATTTGGTTGAGCATTTCTTAAACCTTTAATTCATTTCTTCAATCTCTTGCTTTGTATTGTATATCTAAGTGTGTAGTTTTCATTTCTATACTTGAACCTTGTTTATGGAAGTATTCTAGGATTAAAGTTTGGATTGAAACTCTTGTTTTGCTTATGTATTGAATGATTCTTATTGCTATTCAAGTGGGTCTTTGTTGATTTAATTAATCTCGTTCTTGAATGTTTCCAAAGGGATTAGCTAACCCTAGGACTCACCCATTTACTTAGATTGAGCTTGAAAGAGGAAATCTAGGTTGGGAAAGATTAATTAACAAGAATTTGGGTCATTAAACTCATCTAATAACTTGAGCTCGGAAGAGGATAGTTACTGGAGGTTAAATTGATTGTACCTAACATCACACTCTAAGGCTTGGAAAAGCTTAGAGTGAAATTCATTGATTTGGTTGGAAGACTTTCAATGAGATTTTAGATATCATTATCTATCAACACAAACCTGCTCTTAGTTGTAAAATCGTAAAATACGTTGGATCGTTACTTGAGTGTAATCTCCTATTATCCATACTTGTGGCCATTGATCATTTTACTTGCTTTCTAGGTTAGTTTACATTTCCGCATTAGTCATAATCTTTCTCAAAAACCCAAAATATTATTTATCGTTTGGCTTTAGCTTAGTTGGTTAAAGTTCCTTACTTTCTTAATCGCCTAGCACATTGTTCCCTGTGGGATCGACCCCGACTCATAGTTGGGTAAATATATTGCATACGACCGTGTACACTTTCTCTTTGAGGAGTGTATTTGGACGTTATCATGGGACCAAATGTGTTAGTTATGTGAATGGGTTTCATATTCATACTTTAATTTAAATGTCAAAGATGTTTTCTATTAACTCTTCAAGCTTTAATGTCCTTTAATGGTTGCAAACATTATTTGTGCCTATTCACCTAGATTTTGCTTGGAAAAGAATGTGTTGGTTAGGAAAAAAGTTAATAGCAATAATTTGGGGTTTTACACCCATCTAATAGCTTGAGCTAGGAATAGGAAAGCTATTTGAGACTAAATAGGTATTCTCATGTGCAACATTCTAAGGCTTGAAAAAGCTTAGTGATGAAATTTGCTAATTTGGTTGGAAGACTTTTAGCAAGAACGTAGTAACCCATGGTCTATTACATCTACGCATATAAATGAAGTTGATTTGATACCCAACCGCATTACTTTCCATTGGAACCACAACCTTAGTCTGTTACCAATAGTGTACATTTCATAACAACTCTTAGTCATTAATGAACAAACCTCAAGCCAATTACTATTATATACCCCTCTTCCTTGAAATATAGACTAATACTTGAGCATTGCACTTAACAAGTATATTTCTCCGTTGTATTCTATGTGGGATTCGACCCCAACCTTGTTGGGTTCTATATTTGACAGCGACCGCTTACTCCGAATACTAAATGTGTAATTTGGGCGTATCAACAGGCTGGTTGGACTCTGGCCTAACTGGCCGTGCAGTAAGGGAAGGGGAAAAAAAAGGAATCGAATTAGTCTATGTTTGATGAACCTATCATTAACATAACTATACACATATATGCATATACATCCCATTTGATTACAAGTGCATAACTAAAGGACTTGATCACACACTAACTATAACTGGCTCATTCTCTGATATATACACAGTATACTTATGATATACACATGAGATGTGTATACCAAGTGAACACCGTGTATATATTCCCCTTCCTTTTTGTTAACCTGTATATATTTTGTGTATATCCACATTTTTTATGTGTTCAACTTTAGGTCTCAAGTTTATTTTATTCACTTAATTAATCCTTGACCCTTAAAACGATGTCCAAATATATAAACCAAAGTTGATTCAAGTCTAATTTAATTCTTATACTTCTCAATTAAATGATTCATTAATTTCCCATATTAACAGACCACATAGTAGTACGTGAGAGCTGCCTAAATGTAATAACAGAAACACAGTAGAAGGATGTAGACAAAGAGGAAAAATTATATAACTTATGATCACCAAAACAGAATTGGAGCACCAAGAAGTCTGGACCAAATAACATCAAATGAACTGAGACTGTACAACCTTATATTCCCAGAAAAAAAAAAGTAACCACAGAAATGAAACCTTTGTTTCAGTACAATAGTAATAAGAGCACATTCACAACAAGACTTCAGGTAAGTTACCACTTGAGATAGACAGGAGAAAGGATCAGCTATGCATGTTACCAAGTCTCACAGAAGAAGGGAATGTCATGATGTTTAACACAATTCTTAGCAACTAAGTATTTTAAATCCTAACAGGACACTTATTATCAATAGTCTTAAACCAGTTCATTTCCCTTTAAAGGAAGGCAAAGATCACTCTCTTGAAACAACTAGTTTCCTTTTCCTTAACTTCCTAAGTTACCTCTAGACCTTTAGACAAGCTAATTTTTCCAACTCTTCTATTTCCAGCCCTTTGATAAAATGGTGAAATTTAAGGAAAGCCAATATACCCTTAAGACAGGAATGTACCCCATGGTCCATAGGTTCGTCATGATACCCCTCATTTGGAGGGTAGGTGTTATGAGTCAAGCTAGGCTTGGCTCTTCCCTACCCTCTCTTTGAGGTGTTTTGAAAAGACCATCCTAGGCTAAGTGGTTCAACCTGCTTTTAAGAATACTCACCATATCCCCAAGCAACAACATCAAACCAATTTCATCTTATCACTATTCATTTTTTAGAACACAGACTCAATATTTAGTTATCTCATTCCGTAGTTCCTAACATGATAAAATTTTAAAACACACCAACCACAAATAATTAAACCTTGCTAGACAGAGTACAACTTTATCTTTTTAATCCAAGTTACATTACAATGCCCGACTAAAGTCTAAGTGCCACAGTTCAGGTCTAAGAACAAAGGATTCTCACCAATCTTAGGTTAACTAAATGCCTTTTTCCATAAGTTCAAACTAAGGTTAGTACATCACACAAACAAGTACACACATAAATATATCACACAAGTTTTAAGCATATTCATCATGAAGCAAACAAGAAAAGCAGCAGGTTCAACTTCTGGAAAAAAACATGGATTCAGACCCTAGTGAGTAACTTACTTCTTTAGTACTTGGTTAATAGTTTTTAAGCCCCTTAATTATGACAAAATGTGACAGACTCTTGCCCTTTGTTTTAACTTAGTCTTAAATAGCATGAAGTCTCAAGAATCCCCTCATAGACATGATAAACTATCCTTGACCAATCCCAAGATCTCAATGAATCCCACAGTCATTAGAACAAGGTTTAGGAAGACAAGGAAGCTTCAGGGTCCTAAAAGGGAAATAGGATAGGGTGAGGCCATCACCTCGCCATCCCTCTCCTGAGTCTTACTTTCAGTAAAAAGGGATCAAAAGCCCCCCCTCGGTCACTACCTTTAGTTCATGCCTAAGATCACATTTTACTTTCTCAAGGCAACCCCAACTCTCTTACCTTATCCCCATACCTAATGACAATCACCAAGAACTTATGGTCAAAACTAGTTTGACACTGCCCTTAAACTGAATTTCATCTAAACACCTAATTGATCACATAAGTTAGCAGCTTTTAATCAACTTAGCCTAGGCTCCCAACTATGCAAAATCATTTGAATTCTTTTTGGACATTAACACTTTGAGAAAGTTTGAACATTTAATCACTTAAAAGCTTAAGTTCAGACTGAACCTCAACCTTCAGACTCAAAACAACTCCTTTTCACCAATTGATGAATCATTTTCAATAGCCAAGAGCACATCAGGACTCAATTATATTTTTAAATGCCTTTAGACTTCTTTTGAAAATTCAAGCCTGAATTAGATATGAAAAAAAAAGGTCTGATGATATGAATGTCAGGACTGAACTCTGTTTAAATGAAGCAAACAGTACACACAATTATCCTTGTGGCATCTAAGTATTCTGATTTATTTTTAGATGATTTTTACAACTTCATGAACCCGCATTAGTTCCTAATGAACCATTTAAGAACCTATTACCACATGGATGAACCTTAACCCAAAACTTCATTTTTAGACTTCTATACCATATTCTAGAAGGTTGTTGCTTCAAATTACCTTTAATGTATAACATACAACTACTCAAAATCATTTCACTAATTCAAACATATTCAAACAGACTTGGGTAGATTCAGACCCATACAAATGCAAGCAGACCTCACTTATCCTAACTCTAATGCCTTAAACACATCAAAGATTCCTATAAGTATGCCTAGATTCCTTAAGCTTTATTTCAGCCTGATCATGATCTTTTCTGATTTTTTTTATCCCAATCATAACTTCATGTTATCTAATTGACATTAGACAAGTATACAGACTTATGAAAACAAATTAAGAAAATCAAATTTGTCATAGTCTTATTCAAGAAAAAGCAACTGCCTTAAATGCTTTAAAATAGATCATCACAGTGCTTTAGCATTCCATTGCATTCAAATAGGATCAACATCTTATTTAAAGGTTCACTAAATTACAATCATGATTCATATAATCACATTCTTATCATGTTTAAGTATTGAGCAGTCATGTTTAAGTATTGAGTAGCCAAAACAGGAAACCTCAACATCCAATAGAGTACTTAAAAGTCTGTTTCAACCATATCTATAGAAACAACATCAATACATTATTTGAAACTCATACACTTGGTCTATATCAACAACTATTTACTAGTGTTAAACATGTACTTTGAAAATAAGGGAAGTAATCTCCACATCCAAACAAACTAATGAACCTTAAACATCACCCAAGCAACACATTATCATTTGGTTGAACCAACAAGCAGTCCAACAACCAACTAACATCAAACATGCCACTATCACCTAAACTAACTACTAAACCATAATAAAATAAGTAAAAGGGATAGAATATTACCTTTTAACAGTGCAGCCTTGGTCAAAATCGAATTTGGAAGCCCTTTGTGCTTCCAAGACCACACCCAGCCACACAGTTTCGAAGACAAAAAGGGAAAATAAATTTTTAGAACTCAGAAAACCTCAAACTAGTCGAAGTCTTAAAAACGTTTACTTAAGAGGCTTGAAATTCGAATTTTCCAGCCTTCTTTTAATTTCTCCAATTTTTCTGACCTTTGAAAACTCTTTTTTTAAACTTCCTAACTTTCAAAAAACTCAAACTTTTTAAAACTCCCTTTTTTCCTTCTCCAAAAAACTGTTTTTGTAAAGGGGGTTGGGGTTATATTTATAGAACCCCAAAAACCGTTCAAAGCTTTAAACAAACGATGTGGGACAAACATATTTTCTCCAAAATTAGCCTTTGTAGGCCTTTATACGGCTAAGATTATCTCAAATCAACAATGGATGGTCAGATCTGAGTCTTGCTTGACTTGATCTGACCCATTTTTGGTCAACCAATGATATTCAAGCAAAGTACAACAACAAAACACATAAATCACAGAACAACGGAAAAAAGTAAAGCAAAGGGATGATTTATTACCGTGTTTGGATTAAATTTCATGAAATCAAGTGAAACATTAAATGTTTTCACTACAATAGACATGCAAAAGTTGTGCTTATCTGCTACACCCTGTATTTTTGCCATTTTTGGCGGAGAGAGAAGAGGAAAACACGACGCAGCGCTAGGGTTACACGGAAGAGAAAGAGAGAGAAAGGGGAGGGGGTAAAGGGGCGTTTGAGAAAATGAAATAAAAGAAAGGGGGGTATACCCCCTTATCTGTATTAAGTGGTTGGGCCGGGTCTCAGCCTAGCTTGTGCTGGACTCGGTCCAGACCTTAAGGAATTAAAAGGTTGGCCCTTTTTCTTTTGTATACATATATATGTATACTAAGTGTATACATGTATATCATGTAAACTATATATATATATATATATGGGCTTTAAATTTCGAATATGACCTTAATTGATTTTGATCCAACTAATTATTTCAATTATGTCCAAATTTAGCCTCAATTGATTTTAATCTAGCTGGTTATTTCAATTATGGCCATATTTGGCCTAATTAGCAGGTTTAAAAATTAAATTGCATTAATGACCTCAATTAATTTAAGCCAATGAATTTGGTTATTTCAATCAAGGCCATTAAGAGGCTAATTTAAAAAAATGACCCCAATTTTCTTGAACCATGAATTAGTCAAATTAATTGTGGCCATAACAAAAAATAATTGAATAATTTAAACATCAATTTACAATAAGGACCACTTAATTGACTAATTAAAAGATTTATAGATGATTATAAATACATTTTGACAAATTACACAATTATGCAAAATTAAAGATTAAGGGTGAAATGGTTAATTATATAAATTACTCAAACTCTATGGAGTAAAGGGAATAAAGTATTTGCTAATTTTGATTTTGACAATTTAACAATTAAATGAATGATTATTATTATCTTAAACCAAATGCCTTATTTTTCTTTGATTAAAATCAAATAAGTATCTCATAAATGTCATAAAAATACCAATTAATTTCTAAACAACTTTGTGATGTCATGAAAAACCTTTCACCAATTTAAAGGAGCAAAATATTGTTCTAAACAATTTATAAAAAATATTTAAACCCTTTAAGGTGCATAGCTTATTTTATTTATTTTTTAAGGACTCTGAGTAATTAAGATAAATTATGAGAGGTTAAAAATTAGGTATCAACAAGAACCATACTTGTAAAGGAAATAGAGAATTGTTTGCAGAAAGAAAATTGTGATTGCTCTAAGGCAACCAAGTCATCAAGCTAAGGTATGTGACATTAATCCACTTCCACGATCTATTTTTTAATTATATTTTAATCCTTCTGGAAAGAGTAATCCTATTCTTCAATAAATTATTTATATGGTGCACTTTATATATAGATATGTGTTTTTGGTAAATTGCATATTATGCAGTGTATCTGCGGAAAGCAAGTCTAAGATGTATTTTTCCTATACTTTTTATGTAACATAATTTCAATCAATATGTTAGATGAGCTTTCAGAAAATTAAGAGGCTACAATTATGATAATATTATAAAAAATCTAGATTGTTGTACGGAATTATTGTAATTTTATAGTAATTGATTCTTTGTGTTTGTTCTTGTTGTTTGTGTTTGCTAGGTAAAATTTGTTTGACATTTACAATTGATATACTATATTATAAAGGTAACATAAATTGTATAAAATCGTCTTAGAAATGTTGATTCAACTTTTTGTCATTCATTAAAAAGCTCTACCATAAATAAAATTGTCATTTACTATCCTCCTCAAATTATTATTTAATTATGTCCTCTAATATTTAGGACTTTAAAATCAACTAAATTTTATTTATTAAATCCTAAAGTCCTTCGTATATAAAAAGTTTATAGGAGTCCGTTTCTTCTTCAAGTCAGTGTCCTACTTTGGGTAAAATTTTCGTCACAAAGTTATTCAATTTGTATATTGTCCAGTTGATTTCCTATTGTCCTTCTTTGGGTAAAACTCCAAATAATTTGATTTGTACATGTTTAGGCTTTGTTTGTCCGTGTATATTGTCACACCCCTTTTTTTTCACCCCGCTTAAGAGGATTTAAAAAGATTTTTTCCAATTGAAGTGACGTTTTGAAAGGGATTATTTATTTGTTACAGAGTCGCCACTTGGAATTGAGTTTTGGTTTTCCAAGTCACCTTATTGAATTCCTAATCAAAAGGAAATGACTGTATATATTATTGGTCTGCGAAAATAAAAGTCCGGGTAAGGAATTCTGTTGACCGGGGAGAAGGTATGAGGCATTTCCCGAGTCCCGTGGTTCTAGCACGGTCACTTTATCGACTTGTATTTGGCTAAAATTAATTCTTGGATAAATGTATTTATTAGTTATGCCTATGATTCACTTAATATTGTTGAACTTTTATTAGTCTTAACTATGACGCATAATTGTGACCTCAGCTTCGACATACCCCGGTGAGTCGATTAATAACTAAATCGAAAATTAGTAAATCTCTAAATTTTTTTTAAAAATAAATTACCAAGGCAATGTAAGAACAATTCGAGGGATTTAATTAGTGACAATAAAATACCTTTCTGTAGCTAACATGCAAACGTGTCTGGCTAAAATTAATTCTTGGATAAATGTATTTATTAGTTATGCCTATGATTCACTTAATATTGTTGAACTTTTATTAGTCTTAACTATGACGCATAATTGTGACCTCAGCTTCGACATACCCCGGTGAGTCGATTAATAACTAAATCGAAAATTAGTAAATCTCTAATTTTTTAAAAAAAATAAATGACCAAGGCAATGTAAGAACGATTCGAGGGATTTAATTGGTGACAATAAAATACCTTTCTGTAGCTAACATGCAAACGCGTCTGGCTATTCATACAAGATATATATATATATATATATATATATATATATATATATATATATATATATTTTACTGTGTCAAAAGCACTATTAAAGATTGACGCTTTTGTTATCGGTAAATATAGATACATTGTATAATTTGCTTTTTGAAACTTTTAGCATATATAATCCAAATGCAGTATGTTTATTATGTCGGTTTCTTAGACTTGTTATTTCATGTGTATATCGTGTTTTTATCCTACCAGTATCCTATAATAATATTGTTCTATAAAATATTAATTGAACATATTTCAACTCAAAAGATTATACCATTCAATTTATATAATTGTTCATACATAAACACCACCGAATTAAATCAAATTCAAACTTGCTTACTTATACAGCGGTTAAACATGCAAGAAATAATCACACGTTTTTCTGACTTTTACTCTAAATTTAATGTTACACGAATCTGAACATAATTTATAATATGACGTCAAAGAAATAATAACAGGTTAGACATGTGCGAAATCTGAGAAAACTTCATAACATTGGAATCAAGTCTCATATAATCATGATATTAAATTATACAAAGGAGATTGAGTGTTACCTTTTGCGATGATTAATTCACAACTAGAAAACGGCTACAATCTATTGATTTCCAAAGTTAACAATAGCTAACTTTTAGGTCCACAAACTCGAAACCTCGAACTCAAACAAAATCATTCAAAATAAAAATCTTCTTCTTTTTTCCTCTTTGTTTACTGGGTTTTTTTGTTTTTGTTTTGTTGGGTGTCCTCTTCTATTTCTTTGTGTACTGTATTTTTGTGTTTTTGTGCTCTGTGTGTGTTTATATAGGTATATATGTGTGTTGTGTGTTGCCATATTAAAGGGAAGACGTTAGGGAGTAGGACTTTTAGAGATAATTTTGGTTTGAGAGTTTTAAGGGAGAGGGGCTTAGGGGGATTGGCTTGGGTGAGAGATCGTGAGGGTTAGGGATGGAAGGAGTTAGGATTAGTTGCAGGTAAATATATTTAGGCTAGTTTCATTTTTCTTTTGGTTATTTTAAATCTTTTTGTGTTTTTTTGTAATATATATAAAAAAGAACTTTAAATAACTAAACTAAGATAAAATTAAGCTAAGAAAAATAGAAAATCACTAGCTTATTTATTAAAACCTAAATTAGAAGAAAAATATATTTTTTTGTAAATTTTCTATCCTTTTGAAAAATGAGGGCAAAACTTACCCTAAAATGTGACTCTATTTTTTGTAGCTTTCAAATTTTAAAAGTAAGACTTACTAAAAAATAAAAATAAAAATATTTAATTAAACCTAAAAGAAATATTTAAACGCTAAAAATAATGTAAAAAAATTTATGTTTGGTCAAAACTTAGGTGTTCACAATATTTATATTTGTGATATGATTTATTGTAAAATTTGTGTAGGTCTTTAACACTAGATTTCATATGGGATAAATTTATCATTTAATAATAATATTTAATAAAGTAGTAGAAATTACTTTACATCTAAAATAATTTCAAATGCAAAAACTTGATATTATGTGTTTTATTTGGGAATTCTCGACAAAATCATTAGAAGATATTGGTATTTAAGAAAGAAGACATAGAAAGCAACCTAGAATAAATTGGTCGTTGTAGGCTTAGCTCGATTGGAGGAGAGTGAAATTGAAGATGATATATAGTAATAAACGATCGACCAAATAAACTTATATTCTATTTGTGTTAGAAGTATTAACTTTTATAATTAAGAACATTTGACTACAAAAGATTAAGTGAAACTACCTGCAAACCATTTACATCACTTGTTCAGACGTTGAATGTTTTTTTGCTGACACCATATAAGGTTTCAACATGAAACTCCAATTTTTTGTTGCCCAAGAGTTTTTAGGAAATTTGCAAGATTTTAAAAGGTCAGATCTCCAAGAAAAAGATATTTGGTCGTTACGACACACGTCTTTCAGGTTAAAAAAACGATGCCTATCACATATAAACCTTTTAATAATAATAGTATTTGAATAACAATTTAATGAACTTCCCCATAAAAAAAGAATAACACGTTTGCATGAGAGAAAAAAGAGTAAAAAGATTTTAAAAAGGATAAAATTAAAAGAACCAAACTAGGAAAGTTCATATAGAATTCTTATGGAATAAAATTATAATTACAATAAATATTAAAATTTGTGATGAACTAATATCAAGAATTTTAATTAATAAAAATAAATGCAAACAAATAACTACAAATTTTGAGTGAATAATTAGCAAAAAATAAATTTTATTCCTTTTCAAATTCCTCACATTAGTAAATTTATTGTCAAATTGACAAAAAAAAAAAACTAAGTTTACAAATTTGATAAATGAGAACAAGATTAGTGCCGAAAGAAATTAGAAAAATAAAAAAAATCGATTATATTATAATGTTAAATGTCAAATTGGTAAAATGCAAATGTAAAATAATAAGGATGAGATTGTAGAAAAAAATATTCTAAATTGTTTGTCATTATTTATTTTGTTACACTTATTTAACAAATGAAAATTCTCAATATTCTCTATTACATTAAATTATTTCATTGCTAAATAAACATGAATTATCCGTATATTTTTCGAATAGCTAAATTATAATTTTAAAATATTGAATCGATCCAACTTAATTTAGCTTCGAAATTAGTCAAATTGACTTTATATTTTGGGATGGAGAGAATATATTATTTGTCCTTATACGTTCAGGTAAAATTAGGTAACTTTGGAGCCAAATTTTCTTTTACAACTGAAGCGTTTATTAAGTATTACAATATCTTTTATCCTTACGTCCAATATTTTGCTTCTTTAGTGAGCTCATATACACTTATTATCCTAAAATTATTTTCAAATATAGTTTAAACTATTTTACATTTTTAATGTACTTTAATTTTTATTTACTAATATTCTTGTAGGATCACTATGTTAATTTGCGTAAAGATTCTAAATTAAGGTTATATTTATTGCAGTATATATTTGAAGTTAATCGATTTTTTTTTTGTCGTGTTAGATTATTTTAAAAGATGAAAACATGAGTTTACTAATACAAGTGAAAATAAAATACATTATTAAAATCTTGAATGAGTTTAAGTTTGACGCAAAATGAGTTAGAAGTAGGGCGGAGCAAGAGTGTCGGCGACAGTTTCGATTGAATCCAATAGCTTAGGTTCACAAACTGTCTTTGTCTATAGATTATTAATTTAGTATTGAATAACTTAAAAATTAGAATTCAGAACTCATAAACTCCAAATCCCGGCTCTGCATCTGAATTGAAGTAAATAATTTCATGAACAATGAAAGTTAAAATGTTAAGAGTACGTTTGGGCCTGGGCTTAACACGGGCCTAGCGAAACTAGTAATTTAAAGATACAAAGAAAAAAAAGGCAGTACTATTTCAATTTTTGTGTTCTAAAATAAATGTCGTAGCTGGTTTCATTTAAGAATTAAAAATACCCTACTACCCTAAATCTATGAAATTTTGAAGTTGATTAGCTTCTCATTTTTTGCTTTTCCTCAAAATTTTTGAGTAAATGTCACTAAAATAATAGCTATGAAATTAATTAGTCACTAACATGATTTTTTTTGATAATTTATTATTACCTGTAGTTAAATGAAATTAACGATGGTTTTTTTGTTGTTTAGTGGCAAAAGTTGTCCATTGCTAATTCATGTTATTTTTGTAGTACTCCTTCGTCCTAATTTATGTGATGAGATGATGTTTATCTGTGCACAAAATTTAAGAGTGAAAGAAGTTTTGAAATTTATGGTATGAAACAAGCAATATATTTTTTTTTTTGGCTATATATCATTGTCACGACCCAAATCACGGATCATGCGGGCACCCACACTAACCTCCCCCTGGTGGGCGAACCCTTCCCCCAACTACCTCAATTGATACAAGACGCGGAATAACAATATGTAAACACACTCTAACAGTTTAAATATTAAAACCAATGCGGAAGAAATACTTTTATTATAAGAAGTTCCCAAGACCTGATCTAGACTCGTACAAGAGCTTCTAAGAAGTTTACAATTTGAAGTAAATAACAGACTCAAACTGGATACGACTTCTGTTTAAGGATAAGGAACAACAAAAATCTAACAAGGGAATCTGGGTTGCAAGATCTCAAACAGCTCACCCAGACTCCTATGACGAATGCCTTGAAATGGTCTCGAGACTCCGAACATCACCTGAAAACAACTCTACACTCCACAAGGGGTGTAGCAAGAGTAATATGAGCACAACACAAGGCTCGTAGGTATCATAGGCCGACAATGGTTAGTTCACGCATATAAATAAGAAGCATCTAACAAATAAGCAAATAAGTAATCAAACACAACACAACTCTAGCAAATATGGAAGTCTTGCAATAGCGATAGTTACAAGGGATTTCAATAACTCAGGTGGAAATCTCTAAACCTCGAGTCCATCAAACCTCCAAAATAAATACCTAACAAACAACAACAAATCAATAATTCACCAATCAAGAATCAATAAGAGAATGTGCCAGGCAATGGCATGAATATCAATTCAAATGGAGTGCAATGCAATGCAATACCGTGCTATGCAATGCAGTAGTCACCTCTCACGCTCCACTCTCGTACACACATGCTATGGCAATGCATGCCTCATAGTCATGACCCATGGGGACCCGCGAAGTCCACGTAGCACTCGTGCTCTCCGGCAGAAACCTCGAAGGCTATCAATCACTCTCAATCTCCGGTAAAGACCTCGGAGTCTCTCAATCTACGACAAAGACCTCGGAGTTTCTCAATCACTCTCAATCTCCGGCAAAGTCCTCGGAGTCTCTCAATCACTCACCTTACCATCAGGACAACATAAGAGTAATATGGAAGCATGTCATGCATGATATCAGTCTCAACTATAACACGAATATGCAATCAACAAGTACAAGTCATGTTATTGTCCATGGTTCGATCATCAATATTTACCCTTCCCTTTCATGAGATGAGTGAGTTAGTATGTGACAGAGATACAACTAGGTGATAATCACATCAAATAACACATGGAATATGAGATGCATGCCTCGCATGAAATCAACCTCAATAATCACCGCAATCATAGGTTCCACAGATTCATATTATGAAATGCAATTCAATATTCAATTTCTCAGTAATAACCTTCCTCTTCTATATGACAAGTGAGATAACAAGAGAGAGAGAGAAAGATAATTATATCAAGTACATGAAATCACAACCATGGTGACAAGCCCACATAACAATATCGTAATAATGATGACAAGCCCACATAACAGTATCAAAATAATGGCGACAAGCCCACATAACAGTATTACAATAATGGCGACAAGCCCACATAACAGCTGACAATACCAACCTTCACCTCCACACCATGCCTGAAGGTCTATCATGCTTTCCCCGTCAATCACTACTATCCACATATGTTTCGCTAACCGGAGTCTAGTCATAAAGTAAGCCGTAACCTACCTCGAAGCCGAACAGGAGTCTTGAACAATCAAACTTGAGCTTTCCACCTTTCATAACTCTTCCGAATGATCGAAATTTAACAATTAAATATTCTACATTAGAATACAATTCCATCCACCATTCTCTTAAATCATAAATTCTCATTTCTTAGGGCTAGGACTCGAAACCTTCAAATACTCCAGAATCTTAACTTACGACTAACATCTCACTTTCCACATCTCAAATACCATAAATTTGAAAGTGTACATGTAATCCAATACTCTAATATTTAATTACAATTATAGTACATTAAAGAGAAAATAAAGCTACAACCTAATGAATCTATTCTATATAATATGTAACAGTTAGTAGAATCTTTCTACTATATCATTTATCAAGTAATGTACAAGATTATTAAGAATAATTATTAATAATAAGTTGAGTCAACATCCTAAAAAAGAAAAACAAAAAAACAAAAAAAAAAAACAAAACAGTAACAATAGAATTCTAGCAAAACCTTAACTTATAACTTTCCTTTATCCTCATCATTACTACCTAATGATTACCTAATCATTATACTGACCTAACAAATTTATTACTTCCTCCATAAAATCCAACCAGTAAAACCAAAATTGTACACAGCAACATTCATTCTATCACTTTCTCAATTATTAGCAAATCCTTATTCTTTCTAATCATTACTAATCATCATTATACAATGATTCCTTTGCCCTCTTTTAGTAAACAAATATAACTTAAATCAAGAACTATCATACCTGATGCTCACGCTAATGTACCCATAAAAATTGATTAAAAATTATATATATTTTCTTCGCTTTTTTCCGTCTTAGTATGTCAAGAGGTTTTCTACTAACTGCTTCATTCTTTCAAAAATTAAGAAAATTAATTACCTTGATATTTTATCCCCACAACCAATACAATGTGGTTTCAGTCAGAATAGGCAATGGGCTTGGCCCACTTCTTTACTGCAATAGCCTCCCTAATTCACTTATTCAATTAACCATTTTGTTTTATTTAAAAATTATTCACTTCGTCAAATACCATATTTACCAACTTATACCTTATATGTGTGCAAATAATATTTCTATGAATAAATTATTCACACACATTAAATACATATATTCTAAAATTTACTCGTCAATTAAATAACCGAATCACCCGTTATCGCAAGCTATAGACACCAAAATTAGACCACGAAAAGAGTGTTTTAGGGATATTAGGCCTAAAAGTACTAAACGACCAAATGGGTCGTTACAATCATCTCATTAAGGGTTTAATGGAAAGTTTGTTAATGCCAAATATAGAAAAGTTTCATTCTTTTTGGGGTAGGAAGAGCAATGTATTCTTTTTATTGGATTTGTAGTTTTTTTTTCTTTTCTTTTTAGTTGGTATTGTTCATTTGATGCTTAATTTTAGCGCCTTTGCCATAAGTAGTTCAGATCAAGTTCAATTCTTCTTTGTCTATGTCTCGTACAAAATTCTTCCTTCTGAAGTACCAGAAGTTGTTATCTTTAAAAGTATTTGATTAAAGATTAAACAGATCCATGATTGCGTAAAGCAATGAAACTTTTTTTTTTTTTTTGCGTTGTATTATAGATAAATCTTGTCTAGGTTGTCATTTTACCTAAAAGACAAACATGAGGTCAAATCATACTTAATCAGGTCATTCTCTTGATCCAGATCGACGTTAAATTTAGTTACAAGAGTTCAATTCGTGACAAGCCTATATTCAAAGTTTCGGGATAAATAAAAAAATTAAGACTCTAAAGCCAAATCTAAAATAATGAACCTTAAACTTCAAATTTTTATTTGAACAACTTTTTATTGTTATTGATTCATTTGACTCATTACTAAACTAAAATAGCTTCCTCAATCTCGACGATTGCTTATTCATAGGCTATTATGAGTTCAAGACAGGCCGCTATGGTGAAATCGGTAGACATGCTGATCTCAGGAGCGACTCAATGAAATTGGTGATCTAAAGTCGATTTTAAAAAAAGGCCCTGATTTTAATAAAACTTATATATGTTTATTTGATTTCTTTTCATTTTTGTTTTGTTATGATCATGTACGAACTATCTTTTACATATCTTCACCCGTGCCGGATGCAACATGTAAATATCCGGATTATCTGAATCGACACTTTTGACGCGGAGCATAAATGTATGTATAAAAAATTACTAAAAGGCAAGAAATAGTCACTCTAACTCACAGTTTTACAAATAAAATGAGTTTAATACAAAAAAACCTTAAAAATTGAACTCACAAAATTTAAATTCTGAATTCACCTCTAATCTTGATCATATTCAACCACTTGCTAGCACCCGCCGTTGAAGCTATTTAATAACTTTATTCACCAAAGTTTCGGATTAGATTTGCAACAAAGATCATAGTATATATAATAGTTTTTTAAAAAAAACAAGCATAACTAGTATTTTTTTTAATAATAATTATTCTATAATTTAAAAAATTGGGGCCCTTAATTTTGGGGGACCTAAAGCAACTGCTTTAGTTGCTTCCCCCATGTGTCGGCCTTGATCGACATATGAGGATGCATAAAGCTGAATGTGTGCAGAATATATTGACGATGTGGCTTCTAATTTTGTAATTTTGCGTGATTAAATCTGGACAAAAATAATTGTATAATTAGTCGATGACATGGTCATTTCCTTGTTGAAGTAACCGGCTCAAGTTGCATCTTCTGATAGCTTAGTGGGAAACTGGGGACTTTCTTGAGTTACGGGCACAATAGGAAGGTACCACGGGCTCCACCTAATAATAAACAGAGGGGATAGTTTCAAAGACTTCCCTCGATTTCGTTTCACTCACGTCCCTTATGATTTATGATATTACGCTTGTCTCTTTTATTTTAATTTTTTTTTAACGATTCATTTAATTTATTAGTTATTAATATAAAAAATTATGATATGACTAAGTTGCCCTTTTTAATGTACTATTCATTTTTAAAACTTTCTAAAAACTCCTTTAGAATCATTCTTTTTCCATCTTCCATAAAACTTATTTTGTTTAAAATGGTCTTATTATTCATACTTCGTGGTAAAATCGCTCATAATAGTGTCAGCAATTAGGATGATATTTAAAACATAAGAATGTTAGTTTAATATGACTTTAATCATGGAACGGGAAAAGAAGATGATTAAATTAGGACAAAGTGTATGTTAATTTGTTTGCATTCCAACTGATATGAAAAGGGTTTTGAGTTATTCAACATTTGATATTAAACTCTTCATCTTCAATAAAAATTAGACAAACCAAATTAATTTCCAGTATCGCAGAGATCTTGACAAATAATGAATAAAATTTTTTTTTCTTAATTCATAAAAAGGAAGCTTTGAATTTCATGATTCTAGTGGTTCTAGACTCTTATATTCACAAAAAACTCTACTTGAAAGCTTATTAGAATAGGTCTTTCCAATAATGTTCCAGAAGTTACATGTGAATTTAGGGGTGAATAGGTGGAACTATGAATAAATCCTCTGCCTAATTAATGAGGCGACGGTGGCCAAATCGGCGTCATCAACTCCGAGTGTTATATGCCTTGAACTAATTCGATCTTCTTATCATGTTTAATTTTTTCTTAAATATTTTATCTTTGTAGTTGGCTCATTATCTTCACGAGTTTAGCAGAAGGTTTAATGGGAGATGGAATATTACTTTAAAGGAAGATGAAATGGAATTTGTTTAAAAGAGATTTTACAAAAATAAATTAAATAAAAGGATATATTAAAAAAGGGAAAATTAGTCGGATCATAATTTTTTACATTAATAATTAATAAATTAAATCAACTGTTACAAAAAAATCAAAATAAGAGAGGTAAACGTAATATCGTAAACCACAAAGGAGATGAGTGAAACGAAGCCAAACCTGAGAGGAGGTCTTTGAAATTATCCCTAAAAAGAGATAATTACCATTCAATGCCTCTCAATGATCTAATTTACAAAATAGTCAACAAATACATAGGTTATGTATATTAAATATAAAACATACATATAATATACATATAATATATATAAATATACATAATCAGTATATATGTTCTGTATATTTTGATTAGCGCCCGTAATCAATATCGGCCGATCGAGGGGCCAAAATGAAAAATTCCTAACAAAAATATGTGCTAAAACTTTAAGCTATTCATACTAACAGTGTAAATTATGCAATTACTTTCCAATTTATCATATCGGACTTATTAGGAAGAGTTACTTGCTAATGTATAGGCCAATGTATGCTAATAAATTAGGAGTATGATGAAATGGATAAGATCTCTCGTCCTTAACACGAGTTTATCTAGTTCAAGTCCTGCGAATGAGGAACTCCTGATCAGGAGTAATTCTCCCTATGAGTGCTATGGGGAGCAAATTCAAATTAACCAGACAATAAAATCTAAACACCGAATGATTATATGGATAAAAAAAATCAATATATAAAACTAAAATATATGTCAAACTGTGGGAGCCCAAACTAATCTTTTCAACCGTCGGCAGAGGAAGCTGCTAAATAGCAGAGTAAAAACTGTAAGATTTATCGTTTCAAATTATTATTATCCGTAGAAAAGAAGGGATAACGGATCTATTCTCCTCAATATTGCAAACATAAGTTTTCAATTAATTAATTAAGTTTTCAATCTTATTTTACGGGAAATATAATAAAAATACTATTATAAGTAATTGTGAACCACATACCTAGCTTAATTAGATTTGGATCACAAAGAGAATATATTTAACCTAATAAATTTATGTGATTTGACGTAAATATTAGGTGTAAAAACTATACTCGTAAAACAAGGGACGAAACGAACAAAAAATATTTAACTTCATAATCCGAGAAATACATAAAGGAAAACCCAATTAGAACCGCATGAGAACTGCAAAAAGGTCATACTACGAAATATAATTCATTCAACGAAACATACAAACAAATAGCGCAACTGGCGCTAATTAATTTCAACAATGAAAAATCCGAATCAAATTAACCCCATGAGTAATGGGGAACAATTAAAAAAATGAAAATCCAGAAGCAACTTCAAAAAATAATGAAGAAAAGGGTGCAAATCATTTAGGAGGGGGATTAAAAGAATTACAAGACATCATTCTTTAATCTATGTGTAAGTCAGGAATTTAGCCTGGCAATGAGAATTAGCATATTTTTGTAGATCTTGGAAACATGTGAAGTAGGAAATTAAAACAAGTTGCCATGTTCCTCTCGCTGAGTTCCAAAATCCAGGAATTTAATTGTATTATTTCGTAGCCCTTGTTTTTTGCCCAGAATGTCATGGTACTTAATCAGTATTAAACGATTTATTTTATGTACACCTACAGTTTTACATTATTAGCGTATTTTAACATGATTTAGCAGGTAATGTACCTTATTTTTTAAAAATTATTAATCCCACTTTAATTTCTTGTTAGTTAGATGTAATTTTCTAAGTAACTGTAAAAATTATTTACGGTATTAGTGTATATAGTAACTCAATTAGTAATATGCTTTGACGCATTGAAAATATTTAGCAAAAAAGAAATTAGGGACAAACAACATGCATTTACAGGTTAGTCGCCCTCTTTGCTTGGACGTAAATTTTGCTGGGTTACCACTTTTTAGGATAATGTTTAGTGATTCTTTTCTTTTTGTTTCTCTTGTAATTTATGGATCTGTTGGATCATAATCTAAAAATTCCGTTTGAATGAACTGAAAATCTTGAAAAAATATTATATCATGATCTAAAATTTAATAGACGTTAGATGATAATCTAATCTTTTGTCTGTACCAAAAACTATATTTGCACAACTTTATATATACAGACAAAATTTAGAAAAGGAACATTTGTGTGAATGGTCTAGTAAGCCCAAAAGGAGTTGGGCTGGGGAAACTGGAACAAACCAATACCACATGCACCTACTATGCGTGAAATAACATAATGCTCCATATGTTCCAAATTAACCGTTTTAATGATCTAAATTACAATATTTGACGATTAATTTTTTCTTATTTGACCATTACATTAATCTTAGTATATTTAGTCGACTACTGGAATAAAAGCTTATTTTAGTTGGTGGTTATTTTATCCTTATTATTTTATAATAGTACTTCTAAATGTGATCTAATTGTCTAAGCAAGTCAAATTTATACACTTAAAAGTCGCATGGAGAAAGCAGAAACAAACTACGATTGTTTAATTATTTAGTTGAACTAGAGAAATCGGGGATGTCATGGTAAGCTGCAGCTAGCCTGCCGCATGCATGCAAGAAGTCATGAATTTTCACATTCATATTTCAACGTCAAATCAGATAGGAAATATACAACCCTGCTATGTTTAAGACAAACTTGGCTGTTACATTAGAATTTCTGATCCTTACTCGAAAGAAAAGCAAGAAATACAGTATTAGAAGAGCTTGATAAGGAAAACATAACTTTAAAGACAAGTGGTCTTTTGAACCTTCTTAATTAAGGAGTAAACTGAACCAAAGATTAATAGCTTGTTTGGCTTAGGAGGTCAAAAATGTTTTTTTTTTCTTTTCAAAAAATGCTTATTTTAAAAAGTGAAGTGTTTGTCAAAGCTTTAGAGAGAAAAATAAAGTGCTTCTTGGGAGAATCAAAAGCTGTTTTTTAGAAGCTAAAAAAATAGTTTTTCCCAAAAAACACTTTTTAGAAAATACATTGAGAAACACTTTTTAAAAGTTTGGTCAAACACTAATTGCTGCTCAAAAGTGTTTTTTAAATCGATTGGTCAAACACAAATTGCTTCTCATCAAAAATACTTTAATATTTTGAAAGCACCTTTGAAAAAAAAAAACTTTTCAAAATAAGGTGATTTTAGAAGCTTGGCCGATAGATTATTATATATATTTATTAAGGTTGATTTCCCGAAATGCTTGCCGTAATTAAGTTCAGTGCGAAGGAGACATGTATATATAGACCAAGCAATTTGATCTTAGCAGTTAAAAATTAAAGTAAAAATACTTTAACCATAAATTGCATGATAACTATGGATTATGGATATGAAAAAAAAACAATCTTGTATTTATGATTCACTGTAAGCGCAGGATGCAGCTAAGTTTTTATGATACCTTTCTTGTCCTTGCATTTTTTAATGAAACAACTTGTTAAAATTGGTTGATAATATAAATAAGTTTAATACTGTTCTACTTGTCCAGATTTAACCACACAAAATTCCAAAGATTAGAAACCACGTCGTCAAAGTATTCTGCACAAATTCAGCCGTATGCATCCTCATATGTCGATCAGGATCAAGGGAATGAGCTGATTAAGCATGATTTGACCTCATGTTTGTCTTTTAGGTAAAAATGACAACCTAGGCAAGAATTATCAATAATAATACAACCCAAAAAAGAACAAAAAGAAATTAAAAGAGGAAAGCACTTCCATTACGTTATGCAATCATGCATCTCTTTAACCGTAATCAAATGTCACCACCTTTCTTTTTAACCGTTTCGTTACATTCAGAAGATATTTTCACAGGTAATAACTTTGGTACTTCGGGAGGAAGAATTTTGTACAAGACATAGACACAGAATAATTGAACTTGATCTTAATTACTTATGGCAAAGGGCAAAGGCTAAGAGTAGGAGTATACAAAGAAAAATGGCAAACCGCATTAATCAATAATTCGAGTTAAACTGAGAAAAAAACCCGACTAGTGACTTAGTTTGGGTGCCGAAAAAAAAAAAGGAACTTCGACCATAGTTGGTTTGATTTGGTTTTAACTAAAAAGGACAAACCAACCCGACATTACATGTATACAATTTTTATAAATATTTTATATATAAAAAGATTTATTGTAATGTAATTTATAAATATTTCTTTAAAATTTTCATAGTTTTTGTCTTTTAAAATATTATTTCAAGACTGGACTTAGAATTTGAATGATCCAATAAGTTTTGTAGCGGTATAGATGCTCAAATTAAGCCCAAACCAAAACCAAATCAATAATATTTATAACAAAAGAAATTATTTAATTCAACACTAGGAATGACAACAATATAATGTTTGATATCTATTCTTTAGAATTGCATAGATTTAGACAATGAAAATACATAACTTAATTTTATATTGTCTTTAATGTTTAGTCATGCACTAATATTAATTAGCCGTACTTATTATAGCATGACTGGGTCCTTTTAGATTATGATCATTTTCAATATGGATTATTATTAGCAATATTTGTTTTATGCCATTGATTATCCTTTTTGTGGAATATTTTAGTACAATGTCATCACTCATATCACATTTTGTGTTATTTTCTTAAGCAACACCTTAGATCGATCGATGTATCTTACAAGGACTACAGAAAAATTTGAAATCATATTTTTTATATGAAGATTTTATTGGAAAAAAACCTGAAAACTTCGAGAAATCTGAGGTTGAAAAACCCCAATTTTTTTTTTTTTTTTTTGTCGAACAAACTGTATATATTAATCAAAACTACAAGTTCCTTAAATCAACAACAAACAAAAACAAAAACCCCAACTTTTCTTGATTTGATTTTGTTTATAAATTTAAAAACCCTACATAATTAATTTGATTTGATATGTGAAAAGCCCGAATCAACTCCACTTATGTACGGCACTGGCTAAGAGCATCAAATGAACAACGCCAACTAAAAAGAAAAGAAAAAAAAAACTACAAATCCAATAGTAAGAATACATTATTCCCTCTATCCCAATTAATGTGATACTCTTTTTCTTTCAATCTAAAAAAGAATGACACTTTTCTACATTTAGTGACAATTTAAATTTAAAACTTCTCATTTTATCTTTAATGAAATGATTTATAGCTACACAAATATTTATTGCTTGTTTTAGATCACAATTAAGTTTCAAAACTTTTTCTTTCATCACAGTCAAACACATCACATAAATTAGGACGAAGGGAGTACTACAAAAATAACATGAATTCGCGATGGACTTTTGCCTCTAAACAACAAAATATCCATCACTAATCCCATTTAAACATAGTTAATAACGAATTATCAAAAAATCATGTTAGCGACTAATTTGATAGCTAATTACTTTTTAGTGACATTCACTCTAAAATTTTGAGGAAAAGAAAAAATTCGAGAAGCCAATTAACTTCAAATTTTCAAAGATTTAGGGTAGTAGGGCATTTTTAATTCTTAATCGAAACCAACTGCTCCCTCTGTCCCAATTTAAATGAGGGAGTTCAAGTACAAGGATCAAAGCAGTTGATTTTTTATTGAATTTTAAATATAGATTATTTAAGTATTTTATAATAAAATTTACATATTTAAAAACTACATAGAATATACTATAAGTCTACATAACTAATAATTCACAATATATGAAAAGTGTTGAAGAAATCATAATCAAAGAAAGCACTGTTTGATCTCCAAATAATAAAATTATCGTATAAATTGGGACGGATGGAGTACGATATTTATTTAGTACAGAAAATTTGAAATACTACTGCCCTTTTTTTTTTTTTTTTTTCCTTTTGTATCTTTAGTGTATGTGGGCAATAGGGACTACCTCCGTCTTACTCCTCCGTCTTACTTTTTCTTCTTCTTCTTCTTTTATTTTTTTAAATCAAAAATCATTTGTTTTTACCTTCCACGGTGATGGATAAATAAATACTACGGAAAATTACTATCATGAAGGGGTACCTAAAACCCTACCTTCTCTGATCTTTTATACATAGGTGTAGACTTTACTGGAGAGGGACATGGAAATCTGCAACACCTCATGTCTAATACAGTAATACATTCAGGGAGAATTGAGTAATCTTTCCTTGTGATGCCAGCTATAACGTACTTAAACTTGGGGACACATGGCAGGGCCGACTAGAGGGTAAGGCCTCTGAGGGCTGAGGCCATTGTCATAGGCCCTCAAATTTTGGGTGCCTCATTTTTTAATTATAGTATGTGTATATTTTTTTTTTATTAAAAGATATAATGTAGAAACTATAAAATATTTACTCCCTCCATTCCAAAATAATTAGTATCTTTAACTTCTCGAGAGTCAATTTGATTAATATTCGAAACTAAATTAGATTTGATTAATTCAATATGTTAAAAGTTAGCTATTCAAAAACTACACGAAAAATATGTAAGTTACAATTTTTCTCATATCAATATAATGAAAAAAGATCTTTAAAATGTTGATCAAAATGTATATGATTTGACTCTTTAGAAACAAAATATGACAAGTATGTTGGCATGGAACGAGTTAAAAAAAAAAAAAACAGATTAGAAATTATAATTGATTCGTTGAATTTTTTTTTTAACTCATTTACATCTTCACATTACCTCTGAATATAGATCTTTTTGAGTCATCTACATTTGTCATTGAAATAAATGACACAAAATAAATTAAGGCCTCATATTACAGTTTGGCTTTAGGCCACCAAATTTGTTGAGCCGCCCTTGACACATAGTTTCAGCAACTTAATTTATATTAGGAGCCTGTTTGGAAAGTCACCTAAGGAATGGATTTGTGTGTAGTTGGGTGTATTTATACAGTTTTGTATGTTTGTCTAAACAAGTCAGCATGAAATTGAGTGTTATTCAAAAGGTGTAAGTATACTCTTCAATTTTCAAGGAGAGGTGAGAATTGGTAGTAATTACACTGTGTAATTACAACCTAATGTAACTTTTCTAATTTTATTTTATTTTTCTCAAATATATTTAGTAATAATCCTTTTACACTATTTCTCTTCCATTTCTCTTATTCTCATTTTCAACCTTCCAACGTGTTTTCTATATCTATATATATATATATATATATATATATATATATATATATATATATATATATATATATATATATATATATATATATCTTGACAATGATGCTTAATTTTGCATTCTATAAATACTCACCTCCTATAATCTTTTCAATATCAACCAAACCCAAAATCCTACTTGAAACTACTTTAGTAGAAAATGGCTTCTAAGAAAACCACCTGCCTTGCTCTCTTTCATCTTGTAAACATTTTTTTTTTCTCTCTTGTGAGTGCATCGCCTAAACCAACGCCAGAGCCGACGCCAACGCCAACGCCAGAGCCACCAACGCCAATGCCGATGCCGACGCCAACGCCTATGCCGACGCCGCCGCCAACGCCAACGCCAAAGCCGCCAACGCCAATGCCGATGCCGACGCCAGAGCCGACGCCGATGCCGACGCCGCCTATGCCCACGCCGACGCCAACGCCAACCCCGAGCCCCAGCTCCCAAGACAAGTGCCCTATTAATACTCTCAAATTAGCTGTTTGTGCTAATGTTCTTGGCAATTTACTTGGAGTTATAATTGGAAATCCATCAAAGAAACCTTGTTGTTCTCTCATTCAAGGACTTGTTGATCTTGATGCTGCTCTTTGTTTATGCATTGCCATTAACGCAAATGTTCTTGGAATCAACCTTAATGTCCCTATTTCTCTAAGCCTTCTTCTCAATGCTTGTGATAAAAAAGTTCCATCTGGCTTCCAGTGTCCTAATTGAACAACCTAGCTATGCATTTCTCATGTAAGGATAATTATATTCCAGTGTGTGGTAATTAACTCTTTGTTGTTATGGTTGTGTAATAAGTGGAATTGATCGAGTATCTTGAAATAAGTTCCTCTTTGAATTTCATAAGCTTGATTTTGTACTTTACTATATAGAAGTCTATTTGTCGTAAGGTTGTCATTTTTCTTTTATCCTTATCTATGTGAAGAGAAATATGTATTGTTTTTCATTATGTGTATATGTTTATGAATATGCTCTGTTCGTAGTTGAATTGGAGTTATTAACAGCATTGTTATGACCTCAATTAACGGAAGTAGTGAGATAATTGAGAATCCCAAATATTAAGCGCTTAGGTATTTAAAACAACCGGACGTGGTAGTGATTAAATAATTGAAAATAAGCTGAAAGATACATTTAGCAAGCACACACGTCCAAGTTCCAACTTCAGTGAGTATAGCTAGCTAGGAGATCAGTGGCGTATTTATATCATTAATTATGGATTGGCATGAGTTAATAGTTTTAACTCAGATCCGATATTTTTGCTAAATTATTTTCCTTATTATATATAAATATTCTATCCCCAACCTATTAACCTATATATCCAACTCAAAAATCTAGAACCAATAAACCGGAAAAAAGAAAAAGAAAAAAAAAGGAATCCATATACTTAATCCTGGACCCACCTAAGAGATTATTGTACTAGCAAGAGATTTGATGACCATAACCTAGTTTCAACAAAATAACACTAGATTCATCCATATTGTACGTAAATTTGAACTCTTCGATAGTACATGTGCGATGCTTTCACAACAGGATTAGATAATTATAGTAGTTTAGGGTTGCGCAAATATTTATTCCCTGCCTTATTTAAGCGGGTGACGATCATATATTACATTCTATTCAAGAAATTATATCCCATGGTAAACCAAAACTACTGTTGACTATCAATACAGTCAAATCTCTCTATAATTGTCGTTCGTTATAACAACATTTCACTATAACGGTCTGATTTTCTCCGGAACCGATTTTTCATGTTATATTTTACTTCTCTATAACAATATTCTACCTACAACAGCAGTGACATTCATTATAACGGTACACTCTTTATAAAATTACCTCTCTATAACTCAAATATCGTGTTGAAGAAATACCGGAATTCTACCTACAAATGACAACCCCAATGCTAATAGTGAAAATTTAGAATTTGTTGAGGATATTGGTAGTGTATCATCACTTATAGCCCAAATCCCATCTCGTAACACCAATCAAGCAATGGATGCTAACACTTATACGTACGAAGTTTGAAGCAGCACTTTCAATCCTCGAAACTTACACGGATGAAGAGATTATTGCACAAATGATTGGAGTGGAAAAACAAGAGACATTGAAGGTGACAATGAAAGTGTTGATGAAGAGCCTCAACCTACTGCTATTTGGGAATAGAAGAGTCAACTGTTAAGCTAGCTCTCAGACAGCCTTTAAGGGAAAGCTATTGAACTCTCTTTTGCTGAAAGTTTGGACAAAATTCTTCATCAATTCAAGCGTTATATTTTCACTAAGAAACTAAAATTTACGAAACAACCTACTATTGTAAAATTATTACGTCAAACTTGAAATATTTAAATTCTTAATTAATTTTAAATGCATATGTTCCTTAAATTTTAATTCGTTATCTGTATGGTATAACTAGCTATGGATTTATGAGTCTTTTCAATATTTAATTAATGAGATATGAAAATCAAATGAAAATTTGAAATTGACAAGTATATTGTTTTCGTTTATAACATGAAAAGTACAAAAAATAATTGTTTGCGCACTTTTGTTTATAATAGCTAAATGAGATCTAAACATCAAATGTCAGTATACATACATAACAACACCTCACTATAGCGGCCATGAAATTTCAGGATAAATGCTGCCATTATAGAGGTTTGACTATATATATTTCAAATGTAGAAGAAAGAAAAAGGAAGCAATAATTTAAAAGAAAATTTGATTGTCAATTTGTCATACTTTCTGGATCAGAATTATTACGCCATGGATATAAATATTATATCTCAAGAAATCGTCCCAACATAGCGCTCCCAATATTTCTACCTTCATGAGCAGTGATTTTATCTTCTTTAACAGGTAGATTTTACAAATTTCATGTAGATATACTTACACCCAATTTTAAATCAAATTATACCAACTTAGCAGGGTTAAGTGATTTAATAGGGTGAAGGGTGAGCATATATAAGTAACCACTATCTTGGGTGATAATCAGAGGCGAATCCAGGATTTCAAGAGGATGGGTTCACCATTAGCTATGGGATTTTTTGATTTCTTGTGCCTTTGGTTCGTTGAAGCTTAGCGCCTATGGTTTTTTTTTTTTTAATTTCTTTTGCCTTTGGGACTTGGGGTAATTAGAAGTAAAGGGGGAAAAAAGTCATTAGATGTAATATAAAAAAAACACGTTTTTTTACTTTTGAGTAATTAGAATTATAGAAGAAAAAAGATTTAGAATAATATAAAAATGAAAGTTAAAAGGCTGCTTTAGAAAATAAAAGCAAAAAACAAAAACTCGCAAGAGCTAGTGTATATTTTTAAAATTATACACATAATATATCGAGTTTAGTCGATTGACCATGTGTTCACGTGACCCAAATTTTAAGCATAAATTCACCTCTGGTGATAATAGTCTATTAGCAAAATGCACTGATTGCTGCGTTGTAAATATTGGGTGCGAGCAAATTTTTACTGGGTGTTAAATGGGTTGAAATAAATACAGTATTAAAAACGAGTGGGGTCATAAACTTGCCCAAAGTCTGCTTGGGCCAAAATGGACGAGTCTACTTGAACTACACACAATTGATCGTAACTTAACTCACACAATTCATAATGATTTTCATTTGTTTGTTTGTCCATTTATAATTTATTTAATTACAAAATTAAAATAATTAAAAAATTCGTTTATTTATTATGACTATATCAAACAAAACAAACTAAAAATGATATCTTCTTATGCGTCGATGAGTTCTTTTATGGGTTACATGTGCAATTTAAATTAGCCAAAACTTTTAGATGTGCTATGTCCAATATGACCCATCAATAAATATATATTCAAAAATAAATAAATGTGTGTGTGTCCAGCTTAATTCATTCAAGTCTGGGCGGGTTGGACAAGTTATGCATCGGCTAAATTTGAAAATGCTCGTGATCTTATGTCCATTAATCAAGAAGTCATTTAATTATTTTTTGGAGTGGAGAGAGGACTGGCCTTAAGAGAGCAAGCGAGATTTTAGTAGCTCAGTTGGTTGACTACCTAAACTTTCACCTTATTGGTGAGGGTTGAATTCCCCATGGTGTAATTCCCTTCATGTGAAAAAAAAAAAAAAATAGAAGACTTGAGAGAGCAATTTGTCTCTGATATTTTCAGAAATGGGGCCAAGCTGCTTTAGAAGAACTATAATTAGCCAAGCATTTATAGACAGCCCATGATTCAGATTCTCATAACAATGAGAGCAAATTAACGTTTATTGATCATGTATTATTCCTATTCCTACTACAAATTTGGACATATTGATCTTGACATACAACCTTCCAAAATTTCAATGGCATTCATTTTTATCATACTCTGGTGTACTTTATTTTTACACAGTTCGCCAATTTGGCCGCTTGCAGACTAAAATTACGTATGGTATATGATAATCAAATTTAGTCGACATATTGGGGTTTGTTTGGAGAAGTGATTTCAACTTTTGCAACTTTGTTTGTTTGCAATTTTGTCAAAAAAGAGGTAAATCTCTATTCATATTTTGAAGAAAAAAACATTCAGCTTCTTCGAAAAAAATAAACAACTAGAAAAAAAGATTCAAACAATTGTTCTCTAATAGAACAATATCATGTATAAGTACTTCACTAAGAAAGAATTTAAATGTGCAGCTTAGTAAGTACTATAGTTCGTTATATCAAAAGTAGACTATTTAAATATGATAAATGGAGACCTGACAAGAGTTAAATGGAATTTTTTGGAATCCCATCGGAACCAGGCTTCGTTAGAACCCTGATAACGTCCAAATACACTCCTCAAAGAGAAAGTGTACACGGTCGTATGCAATATATTTACTCAACTATGAGTCGGGGTCGATCCCACAGGGAACAATATGCTAGGCGATTAAGAAAGTAAGGAACTTTTACCAACTACGCTAAAGCCAAACGCTAGATAATATTTTGGTTTTTGTTTGAGAAAATTATAACTAATGCGGAAATGTAAACTAACCTAGAAAGCGAGTAAAATGATCAATGACCACAAGCATGGATAATAGGATATTACACTCAAGTAACGATCCAACGTATTTTACGATTTTACAACTAAGAGCAGGTTTGTGTTGATAGATAATGATATCTAAAATCTCATTGAAAGTCTTCCAACCAAATCAATGAATTTCACTCTAAGCTTTCCAAAGCCTTAGAGTGTGATATTAGGTACAATCAATTTAACCTCAAGTAACTATCCTCTTCCGAGCTCAAGTTATTAGATGAGTTTAATGACCCAAATTCTTGTTAATTAATCTTTCTCAACCTAGATTTCCTCTTCCGAGCTCAATCTAAGTAAATGGGTGAGTCCTAGGGTTATCTAATCCCTTTGGAAACATTCAAGAACGAGATTAATTAAAGAAACAATAACCCACTTCATTAGGAATAAAAATCATTCAATACATAAGCATAACAAGAGTTTCAAACCAAACTTCAATCAAGAATATTTTCATAAACAAGATTCAAATAATGGAATAAATACTACACACTTAGATATACAATACAAAACAAGGAATTGAAGAAAGGATTAAGAAAAATATCTCATTAAAGTGCTTCCAATCTTCTCCTCCAATGGTGTAGATGAACCCTAGCCTCCAAAACTTGCAAAATGACCAAAGATAATCTATTACAAACCCTAAAAGAGTATTTATATTATTCAAAAAAACGGGATCAAAATCTGGACCAAAATACCCTCTTGCACAACATGTTGCACCACATGCTATTCGCATGTTCAACATGCTAATCGCATGTGGTGCCAAAACCGTAGCATGTGGTGACATTTTCTCTGTCACCACATGCTGCTCGCATGTTGATAACGTCCAAATACACTCCTCAAAGAGAAAGTGTACACGGTCGTATGCAATATATTTACCCAACTATGAGTCGGGGTCGATCCCACAGGGAACAATATGCTAGGCGATTAAGAAAGTAAGGAACTTTCACCAACTACGCTAAAGCCAAACGATAGATAATATTTTGGGTTTTTGAGAAAATTATAACTAATGCGGAAATGTAAACTAACCTAGAAAGCGAGTAAAATGATCAATGGCCACAAGTTTGGATACAAAGGAAATTACACTCAAGTAACGATCCAATGTATTTCACGATTTTACAACTAAGAGCGGATTTATGTTAATAGATAATGATTTCTAAAATCTCATTGAAAGTCTTCCAACCAAATCAATGAATTTCACTCTAAGCTTTTCCAAGCCTTAGAGTGAGATATTAGGTACAATCAATCTAACCTCAAGTAACTATCCTCTTCCGAGCTCAAGTTATTAGATGAGTTTAATGACCCAAATTCTTGTTAATTAATCTTTCCCAACCTAGATTTCCTTTTCCAAGCTCAATCTAAGTAAATGGGTGAGTCCTAGGGTTAGCTAATCCCTTTGGAAACTTTCAAGAACGAGATTAATTAAATCAACAAAGACCCACTTCAATAGCAATAAGAATCATTCAATACATAAGCAAAACAAGAGTTTCAATCCAAACTTTAATCAAGAATATTTTCATAAACAAGATTCAAGTCTAGAAATGAAATACTACACACTAAAATATTCAATACAAAACAAGGAATTGAAGAAAGGTTTAAGATTTATCTCATTAAAGTGCTTCAATCTTCTCCTCCAATGGTGTAGGTGAAAACCCTAGCCTCCAAAACTTGCAAAATGACCAAAGATGATAATGTTTTGCCCTAAGCCTCTCTTTTGTAGCTCCTCTAATTCTTCCAAGTTCAAAAGAATGTCAAAATCTGCCCCCATATTTCTGTTTTTGCAATTCTGCCCGTTTTTGCAAAACTGTCCACTTTTGACAGTTTTGCAAATCTGTCCCGTTTTTGCAAAACTGTCCAGTTTTGCAAAAATGTCCAGTTTGACCTCTTTTTGACTTTCTTTTCACTTGGTTTCTTCCGATCACTCATTTCAGCTACTTGGCTTGTTTTGCTCTATTTTGTTCCATTTTGGTCAATTTTGATCCATTTTGCTCTTTTATGCTCTCCGGGCATCTTTTCCTACAAAACAACATAAAAACACAAAAAGTAACAACAAAAGTGCTTAAAGAGTCGCAAAAACTTAAGGAATTAGCATCGAATATCGCGTAATTTCACGACTCATCACATGTGCGACATGCTGCGCCATATGCTGCACTCTGCGAGTAGCATATGTTGCCATTTTCACTGGCAGCAGATGTTGCTAGCATGTTCAACATGTTGCACCACATACTATTAGCATGTGGTGCCAGAAACGTTGATTTGTTCTATTTTTGCTCTATTTTGGTCCGTTTTGCTCTGTTTTGCTCCGTTATGCTCTCCGGGCATCTTTTCCTACAAAACAACATAAAAACACAAAAAGTAACAACAAAAGTGCTTAAGGAGTCACAAAAGCTTAAGGAATTAACGTCGAATATCGCGTAATTTCACGACTCATCAACACCCCCAACTTAAAATCTTTGCTTGTCCTCAAGCAAACTAAAACAAAAATCTCAATGAGGATTCATTTTAAGCACAAAAACATGATTTTGGTTGGTACCAATAATTAGGCTACAAGCATGTGAAGCTTCAACGAAATAACTCCCTCGTTTCAAAATACAATTTCAAGAATGCATTAGAGATTTAAAACAATCAAGCAACGACACTCAAGCCTCAATAAGTGACTCAAAACTACTAGCTTACTAGATATGCTCAGTTGACTCAACTTTGGATTTTTCAACATCACCAATCTATCGTAATCCATATGCCCTCACAAGAAAGAAAGTCCCAAAATCACTATATTCACAACAACAACACAAGGGACAAATACACAAAGTCACTCACACTCAACAAAGAAATTCTAGTGCTAACAAATATCACACCATAAGCTTGCCCTTATTTTCAATCATCACTAACTCAAGAACATTCAGTTGGAGATCACATAGGGACTTTTTAAGCTTGTAATGTTGGCTTAGGGAAGGGTAGGATAAGTATTTGGGATACAAGTGACTACGCCCTCCTTGAACACTACACATACTTTTTGTCCACTTTCCTCTTCATTTCAAAACATCACTCCTTCCTTTGCTTACTAGTTTCCCCAATTATTCAATTTTTTTATTTATTTATTTATATATTTATTTATTTGCACAAAAAGTTTGCAACCTTTTTGTATTTTTCAAATGTTCTTCCTTTCTTTTGACTTTTCCACAAAACCAACCTTCGCCACTCTCAACCAACACTAACACCCCCAACTTAGGCTTTTGGCCTCAAATTCACAATTTCATGTTCACGGAGGGAAAGGTTCAAAAGAGAGACTCTTCATCAAAAAAGGTAAAGGCTTGTAGTGTGGCAACAAAAGAAAAGGTCGTAGGCTCAAATGGGGTTACTAGTGATATTATTTATGCAATGGTAGGCTAGAAAGGCTAAAGAGGCTTTTTCAAAAATCACAAAGATAGCCCAAGGTCATCTCTCCAACCAACATAATCAAAATTAGCATTGAATGATTAATCGGGCAAGTTCTAGATGATAAAAGTAAACACAAGATTTATTCAACAAACACTCACCACACATGGCATATGAACCAGTCTAGATGGATCAACTAGTCTAATATCTCATAATCCAAAGTAAACACAACTAGTAGGTAAAGAGTCACCAAATGAGCCAAAAAGTTGTCACAAAGATCATTCTTTCCTATGCACCTTGTTTTTTAACTTTCACAAAACAATTTGGAGGGGTATTCGCATTTCAATTTCACATGCAAGAGACTAACTCTATTAGTACCAAACAAGCCAAGAGTTTTCACATTTTTCCTCAAAGGAAATAAAATAATAAGAGTGACTAATCCACAACATGTCAAAAGAACAAAATTTTCAGAAATTTTGAGCAAGTTTCAAAATATAATGCGCTACCACGTGCCACCCCCAACTGTAAACATTGCAGCGTCCTCGCTGCACATAATCAAAACAAAACATAAACATAGAAAGGAAAAAAAAAAAAAATTTACTGGCATGACATGCGACCCTACATGCGAGTCGCATGTGATGTCACCAGAAATTTTTTTTTTTTTTTTTTTTTGCTCTCTCTGTCACCATGTGCGACACTACATGCGATTCACATGTATGACATGCGAATCGCATGTTATGACACCAGAAAACATTTTTTTGCAGCTTTTATTGGTTTTGGGGGCTTTCCGGATATCCGACATGCTCAAAACAACTCCAAAAACTCTGAAACTTTGCAGATTAGTCAAAAACCATAAACTAAACTATTCTAAAAAATAAAATTTCAAAAACGATTTAAAACTTTTAAAACGGTGGGTTACCTCCCACCAAGCGCTTGATTTAACGTCGCGGCACGACGGTTACCTTTACCACTTTTCCTTCCATTTGGAGCTTATGAATTTGCGCCCCAACTTTGAATCAAGATTCCGGTGACGCTCATGGGGCGGTGGTAGAAAAACGAGGCCAACTTTCGGGTATCGCATTTTGCACTTCTTGGCCCTTAAGTGAGGCATGCCATTTTGTCTTCTTGGCATAACAAACTTCAAAATGAAAACGCTTTGATCTTCATCTCCAAAATTCTCCATAGGCTCGGTTAGTTCAACTTCCATTTCACTAACCAAGCATAATGTTGAAAAATGGTTGGAATGAGGTCCAACGCGCTCAAATTCCAAATTTGCATGAATTTTGACATCCTTACCCAAAAATGAACTAGAGTCTTCAAAAATTATTGTATGAATTTTTTTATGCAACTCTAGTATCATTTCTTCAACTTCGGCATCATTCACTATTTTTGGGTTGGTAGGTTGGCAATTTACCATTAGCTCATGAAAATCAATCTTGACCTCTTCTTCATTGGAAACCAACTCAAAACTACAATCCATGACCCTTTGATATTGAGCATCACATGCCTCAATTTTTGCATTCAATTCGGCCTCCAATTTTTGGATAGTAATTTCAAGTAGCTCCACTTCTTGACTTTGCTCAACATGTATTTTCAGAAATTCTTCCATCATCCATGAAATGCCTTCACGGTGATTTCCATAGGCTTCAAGTTGTTGAGCTTGATTCATTAGCCAATCTTGGCTCAAAATTTCCATTTTGTCAAGATTTTCTTCATTGTGAGAGTCGTCCAACTCTTGTAAAAATCCATCCATGGTGAGATACACCTTTTGGACAGTGTCATCATCTCCATATTGAACTTCTTCCCACATTTTGGTCAAGACTTGCCCATATTTTTCATTCCTCCCATTATGCTTTTCAAGATTTCCTCAACTTCTTCTTTTCGAGAATTGGAGATTTCTTCTTCAAGATTTTGCTCTTCTTCTTCTTCAAGTTGAACCACTTCTTCACTTTCACAACTTTCGTTGTGGACACAAGAATTTTCAGGCTCATCTTTCAAATTTGAAATCTCTTCTTCAACCAATTCATTTTGAGGAGTAGACACTTCCATGACAATTGAGGAACTTGCATCTTCTAATGAATCACTCATTCTTTTCATAGCTTCTCCATTTTCTAAAATGGATTGTTGGACGAGTTTTCACTCTTCCTCCATTTCAGCTTCCCGATCTAAGTATGTTTGGAGCATTGCCATGATGCCTTCATATCCGGCACTTTGTCCTTCACTTGTCATGTCATTATTCCTATCAAACTCAAAAGCACAACTAGCATTTTCGTTAGAACAACTTGGGGGAGGGGAAGCGAAATAATTGGGACAATCACCCCAATGTCCACCTTGACCACCACATATATTACAAACACTCTCATCATAGGATTGAGACGGTGCACACATCTCTCTCCCGGGAGCATATTCACAATCTTGCCAAAAGTGGGGTCCTTCACAATATGGCCATGGGTCATCAAAATATGGATTGCAACCATCAAACCCATTTTCATTCCAAGATGCCATGTTTTTTTTTTTTTGTTTTTTTTTTTAGATAAAATAAAGCAATGAAAATTTGAACCAAAGCAAGTTAGCTTAAATCCCAAACTAACTCAAATACGCCAAATTGGTCCCCGGCAGCGGGGCCATTTTTGATAACGTCCAAATACACTCCTCAAAGAGAAAGTGTACACGGTCGTATGCAATATATTTACCCAACTATGAGTCGGGGTCGATCCCACAGGGAACAATATGCTAGGCGATTAAGAAAGTAAGGAACTTTTACCAACTACGCTAAAGCCAAACGATAGATAATATTTTGGTTTTTGTTTGAGGAAATTATAACTAATGCGGACATGTAAACTAACCTAGAAAGCGAGTAAAATGATCAATGGCCACAAGCATGGATAATAGGATATTACACTCAAGTAACGATCCAACGTATTTTACGATTTTACAACTAAGAGCAGGTTTGTGTTGATAGATAATGATATCTAAAATCTCATTGAAAGTCTTCCAACCAAATCAATGAATTTCACTCTAAGCTTTTCCAAGCCTTAGAGTGTGATATTAGGTACAATCAATTTAACCTCAAGTAACTATCCTCTTCCGAGCTCAAGTTATTAGATGAGTTTAATGACCCAAATTCTTGTTAATTAATCTTTCTCAACCTAGATTTCCTCTTCCGAGCTCAATCTAAGTAAATGGGTGAGTCCTAGGGTTAGCTAATCCCTTTGGAAACATTCAAGAACGAGATTAATTAAAGAAACAATAACCCACTTTATTTGGAATAAAAATCATTCAATACATAAGCATAACAAGAGTTTCAAACCAAACTTCAATCAAGAATATTTTCATAAATAAGATTCAAATAATGGAATAAATACTACACACTTAGATATACAATACAAAACAAGGAATTGAAGAAAGGATTAAGAAAAATATCTCATCAAAGTGCTTCCAATCTTCTCCTCCAATGGTGTAGATGAACCCTAGCCTCCAAAACTTGCAAAATGACCAAAGATAATCTATTAAAAACCCTAAAAGAGTATTTATATTATTCCAAAAAACGGGAACAAAATCTGGACCAAAATACCCTCTTGCACAACATGCTGCACCACATGCTATTCGCATGTTCAACATGCTAATCGCATGTGGTGACATTTTCTCTGTCACCACATGCTGCTCGCATGTGCGACATGCTGCGCCATATGCTGCACTCTGCGAGTAGCATATGGTGCCATTTTCACTGGCAGCATGTGGTGCCAGAAACGTTGATTTGTTATATTAGCATGTGGTGCCAGAAACGTTGATTTGTTATATTTTTGCTCTATTTTGGTCTGTTTTGCTCCGTTTTGCTCCGTTATGCTCTCCGGGCATCTTTTCCTACAAAACAACATAAAAACACAAAAAGTAACAACAAAAGTGCTTAAGGAGTCACAAAATCTTAAGGAATTAGCGTCGAATATCGCGTAATTTCACGACTCATCAAACCCAAATGGTGCCCTCAAGCCCAAAAACAGCTTACACAAAGATCTACTCAAAATTATTCCTATATTTATTTTATGGGAAATATAGAAGGCTGGATGTTCGTACAGATATGGGAAAAAAAGTTTCAAAAGCCAAAATTGTTTACCAGATTTTCTACCATATAAAATGGATTGTATCAAAGACCAACTCTACTACTCAATGGACATGGAAATGGCAGGATCTCACCAAACAAGTTATGATTAGTGTCATACCCCATTTTTAACCAGGTTAAATTAGAAGTACAACATATTGGTGATTACTATTTTTTGTTTATTTTAAGGAGTCGCCACCTAATTATTTATGGTGAATTAGGACACCTAAAGTTTATTAAAGTTATGTTTAAAGTTAACTCTGTTTAAGGTCTGCGAAACTTAAGATTCTAGGTAAGGGTTCAATTAGTCTAAAGGGAAGGTATTAGGCACCCTTTAAGACCCATTAACAATGGTTAACCGACCGGACTTATGATTAGTTAGGCTAAGTGTAAATATAGTATTATAGAAAAGAACGTAGCTTTGTAAATGTGGCTAAAGTTGTAAATAGCCATGTAAAAAATGCTATTTAAAAATAGGACTTGTATAATAATAATTTGTATAAAAGAGTACTTCTAATGCTATTTTGAAAACACGACTTACAAATGTTGTTAAAGCTTTAAAAGAAAGTATAATAGTGTTGTTTAAAATAATACTTGTAGAAAACGTAATAACTTGCGTAAAAGAAGATTCTAAATGTTAAAATGAGACTTTAAGATGTTGCTAAGGCCTTAAATGAAAAATATAGTAATGTTATTAAAAAAAAATAAGATTTGTAGAAAAAGAGGATAATTTGCCTATGAATAATAGCCTTTTAAAAGATGATTTGACAAATGTGATCTTTAGATAAAAAATGATATTGTATGAATATGGTGGTGTAAAAAATGCCTAAACTTATATTCTTAAATATGATGAAAAGGCCATTTGAATCTAGAAATGAGAGAAAGGACGTTGGGTTATTGGTTTTAGTCTTTAAACTCAAGTCATATTCTATGTGAGAAAGAAAATTATTATAGCTATTTCCCTCAAGGACGTGTAATGCTATAGGTGCTAAAATTACTCCTTTAATCACTAGTTATAGACGGAATTTAGCATGACTAAATAAAACCAATTACTAGTATTTTGTTCAACAAGTATCACACAAGCAAATAGAGCAAACGAATCAACCAACGGGACAAATCAATAGGACGTTCTGCCGAGCTATAATGTTTCCTGTTTAGCTCGACTATGGAGGAAAACAGAGGCATAACAGCAGCTGATGGCAAGCATGTAAGCTTGGCCTTAAAACGTCAACTGTTTGCCTAAGCTGTCATGGCGATTGGTCTTAAAGGAACAGCAGCGATACCCAACATTGTCTCATTAATGTGGCAGCAAGGTTGTCGGAACAACTTTTGTGGGTGCAGTGAACTGGGTGTCGATGGTCGCGAATCCTCTCTCGTATTGACGGATTCGAAACTCATACAAATGAATCCGAAGACCTTTGTCGCGGCCAAAGTGTGCCAAGACAGAATGAACGTTTAACAATCTTAAAGTTAGAATGGTAATCAAAAATGAAAGTCGTAAAATGCTAAAGATTTCTGGTGAAATTTGAGACGAACAAAAACTTGTATTTTTGCAGGGCAATTTTGTAGGTTCCAAATCTGGGGATTTTCCGGTCCCTTTTTTGTTTTTCAGGGGGATTTTCCGATTCCAGATCCTTGTTGATTAGGTTTCCGTTCCAAAAAAATCCCCCTTCTAACGATTCAACTCGGATTACATTCATAGGGTTTTGTTTGTATTAAAGTAAAGAGAGGAGCGTATGAGAGAGACGGGAGCGGGGGACAGGCGTGGCGGAAGTGGCAGAGAACGTGGGGGACAGGGGAGAGTGGAGAGAGCATGGGAGAGAGAAGGGTGAGGGAGGCGGGTGAGGGTAGAGAGAGGAAATAGGAGAAAATGACCATGTACGGCTGTTGTTTTCTTTCCCTTAGGTTTTAGGTGAATAAGGTAGATGGTTCAGGTCGGGTGAAAAATGGGTAATGGACTGATTTGATGGGTAAGTTGTTAAAGGATGATTTGGGCTCAAATGTTGGTCCGAAAATATGGGCTCTTCTTTCTTTCTTTAAATTATTTTTGAGGCTTCTAATTTAACAACTAGTACAATATATATTATGTGAAAATAAATAATAATTAGTCTGTAGAAAGTAAAGGATTTAATAAAGTAAAATTAATTTAACGAGCACAAATCCTAAAATGAAACGATGACGAACCATTTAAAATTTGTGATAAAGTAATGCTCGTAATGTTGAAAATAAAAGTAGCGATATTAATAGTAGTATCAATAAAAAATTAAAAAATAGTGAAAATAAAGTATTTAGCTCGTTAGTAAATTTAGAAGCCCGAGTAAATAAAATTAAATAAGGGAGGGACAAAATTGGGTGTCCACAGATGCCCCTCTTCGACCGGAGACGATGTAAGAGTTTTCGGGCGAACAAGTTGACGTAGTAGCCAATTTTGTTCCGACCAACAAATACGAATTTGTAAGGAAATACGATTTTTGGTGGAAAATATTATGAAGTCAGAAGGAATTTAGGATGTTGGGAAGCGAAGATTGACGGAGTATTGAAAGGTGTTGATGATTTGAAAAGATGTTGGGTGAGATGTCATTTGTATCCTCGCGGGTCGAAGACAGATGACGACAGTGTTTGAGAATGGACCGTATGTTTATAGCCTCCTAATTATAAATGTGGTGCACAACACACCCATAAGTAGGACTCTCCTAGACACGATGTAGATTCTCCAAAATGCCCCAGTGTTGAGTTATGGAGACACTGGGATATAGAAAAGGATACGAGGTTGTACAAGAGTTGATTGAATAGAGTCTTAGCGGTGTATATGAAAGAAAATTTTGGGTAACCTACGTATCACGTGTTTGTGGACGTAGGCGGAGTCGAGTTCGAGAGTAGATTCGTGACCTTTGCTTGTGAGTCTGATATTCCTCTTTAGCATAATTTGTCCCAGTTCACTGCGTAAGATAACGTTCCACGTTGTTTTGTGCCTCTGCATGTAGATTGTATTTTCTGTCAAAACTGAAATTCATGTCAAAATTAGTAATAAAGTCTGGGATAAAGTTGAAAGTGTAAAACTTATAAAGATTGTAAAAATGATAATAAATATGAGTGTGAAATCGAAGATGAAGCCGTGTGGCTTATAATGAGGCTGTGTGTCCAAATGTCGTCTCTGGTTGTTTTCAGGGACTTGAGTGAATGTGTGATGTGTACGCCGAGGATGTAATAATATCTCTAGTTTCCATTTGAAGATGATAGTGATAAGTCCTCCGGCTGTCTTCCGGGACTCGATGATAAATGATGTCTGCGGAATTTAAGGTAAAGTCGTTAGAGTAGGTAAAGTAGATGATGAAGTAAAGTGATAAAGTAAAGAGTAAAGTAAAAGTGTAGCCGTTTGGCTTATGCAGATGAGGCCGTGCCATGTGATGTCTCCGATTGTTGTCGGGACTCGATGATATGATATCTCCAGTTGTCTTCGAAGATTTGATGAAGATTTCCGTAAAGTCCGGGGTAAAGTCATAAAGTGGATGATGTCTCCGGTTGTCCTCGGAGGCTCAATGATAATTCCTGTAAAGTTCAAGGTAAAGTCGTTAAAGTTGGTAAAGTGAATGATAAAGTAGAGAGTAAAGTCATAGTGTAGCCGTCTGGCTTATGCATATGAGGCTGTATAGCCGAATGATTCCCCCGGTTGTCTTCGGAGACTTGATGAAAATTCCCGTAAAGTCCGGGGTAAAGTCGTAAAGTGGATGATGTCTCTGGTTGTCTTCGGAGGCTTCAATGATAATTCCTGTAAAGTTCAGGGTAAAGTCGTTAGAGTTGGTAAAGTGAATGATAAAGTAGGGAGTAAAGTCATAGTGTAGCCGTCTGGCTTATGCATATGAGGCTGTATAGCCGAATGATGCCCCCGGTTGTCTTCGGAGACTTGATGAAGATTCCCGTAAAGTCCGGGGTAAAGTCGTAAAGTGGATGATGTCTCCGGTTGTCTTCGGAGGTTTAATGCAAATCCTGTACAGTTCAGGATAATGTCTCCGGTTGTTTTCGGAGATTTAATGCAAACCCTGTAAAGTTCAGGATAATGTCTCCGGTTGTTTTCAGAGATTTAATGTTGATTCCTGTAAAGTTCAGGGTAAAGTGGTTAAAGTAGATAAAGTGAATGATAAAGTAATGGGTAAAGTAAGAGTGTAGCCGTTTGGCTTGTGCAGAAGAGGCTGAATAGCCGAATGATGCCTCCGGTTGTCTTCGGAGACTTGATGTTGATTCCTGTAAAGTTCAGGATAAAGTGGTTAAAGTTAGCTAAAGTAAATGATAAATGATTGATAAAGTATGGAGTAAAGTGATAGAGTAGCCGTTTGGCTGATGATGTTGATGGTATCGTGACAGGCCAAACTAATGACACGTAATCCTGATTTAATTCGTCTTCAATCTCGACAACCTTCAAAACAGGTATATTTGTTAATAAATTCATAAAGTTATTGTAATAAAAATAAAATTAGAGATAAAGTTGGAAATAAAGCCGTTTGGCTTTTGAGGCGAGGCCATAATGAGCCAAATGATGCTTTTCGGCCATGATTGATAGACTTGACTGTTGGTCTCGCGATCTTTTAATTCCTGCACTCAAATAAAAATTCTTAGTTTGGGAGGGGGAAGTTGATTCGTGTTGACTCGAAGTGTGACGTGGTAGGGAGGGACAAAATTGGGTGTCAACAATCAGCTCACAAAAAACTAATTGCATCACAATGAAGTGGATCAGACCTCCAATGAGTTGGATAAAACTCAACACAGATGGCAGTCACAATGCAACTGATTATATTGGAGCAGGAGGAATAGTTAGAGATAACAATGGAAGAATGATCATGTCCTTTGCTAAATACATGGGAATGGGTAGCAGTAATTTTGCTGAAGTAAAGACTATAATCTATGGCTTAGAATGGTGTATTTCACACAGTTTTCAAAATATTGTACTGGAAAGTGATACCCTTATCATTGTTATCATGATAAAGGGCAAAAGCAACACAACTTGGCAGGTTCAAGATTCAATAGTTGATATTAGTCAAATTCTCTCTCAGACATCCAATAGAGTTTAACACTGTTATATAGGAGGCAAATCAAATTGCGGATGCTCTAGCAAAATGGAGCATGGAGAATCAAGAAAAACAATTTTATTATGCTAAAGATCTTCCAAAGCAGGCTAGTGGTTCATACTATCTGGATTTTCAAGAAATTAGCCTCCAGAAGACATAAACAATGAAGGAACATTCTTATTTAAATAGTCTTTTGGGAGTTTTTTTTTAATCTTAATTTTTCTCCCTGTAATACTAGACTGAGGAATGCTTCAGGGTTTAGTTATATCCAACCTCTGTTATTTTGTAACCTCTGTTTTTTGATGAAATAAAAGGCAACACCTCCTTAAGGTGCAAATTACATTTTTTTTTAAAAATAAGCCAGGAAATATAGTAAGAGGTAGAGTGGCCTTGCTACTATAATCTACTAAATTCAGGCCTTTGTCATTTTGATTCGTTAAGTTGGATTTTTTCATGTGATTTAGTTAACGATAAAGATACCAGTTGAAGTTACACAAAAATGAAAGGAATTTCA
Source organism: Lycium barbarum (assembly GCF_019175385.1). Classification (NCBI taxonomy): domain Eukaryota; kingdom Viridiplantae; phylum Streptophyta; class Magnoliopsida; order Solanales; family Solanaceae; genus Lycium; species Lycium barbarum. The sequence continues at coordinate 8,570,108 of NC_083340.1, forward strand.
TGCAGATGAACATAAGAACCAATACATTATTATCAAGTTACTCAAATAAAATTTGTGGGAGTTAAATTAAAAATACCAAACATAACAAAAACACACAAACTCTTATGATCATATCATTTACACCTCGAGAAAAAACAAGACTAAAGAAATCGTAATTATTTGCATTTTTATCTCTTACCTTGCACAATACTACAATAAAAGAACAACATAACAAAAACCCTAGTTCAAACAAGTGGAAGACACAAAATCAGGAGGAGGAGTTAAACCACATGTTGCAAGAACTGAAAGTGCCAACGGAAGGAAGATATTAAGGTTAAGAAGTTTAAGCCTTATGGTTGTGCATAGACAAATAGCAGCTTCTAGCTTTAGTAGTCCTTGTAACACTGGGCAGCATATATGTTCCACTGGATTCCCTATTCCTACTATCCTACATGGACTAATCCTCCAAGTACATCAAGACAAAGCCCAAGTTTCAATGCATCTATAGGACACACGGCGGGTGGCGGGATAATACCAGGAATGCCTCTGCCTCCATCGCCAACTGGTCTGCCTCCACCACCAGGAGGCCAGTAGGGTGGATATCCACCAGCAGATGGCCTTCTCCGGGAGGATTTGTTATTGGTGGAATAATTCCGGGAGGGTTTGTAATTGGTGGAATAATTTCAGGAGGGTTTATTATAGGTAGAAGAATGCCAAGTGGCCTAGTGACAGGTGACAGGATGCCGGTGGCTTGGTGACTGGAGGCGATATGCTAGGCAGACTGGTGATTGGAGGCATTACGATTGGAAGATTGACTATAGGTGGTAAAATGCCAGATGGTGGCTTGGTGACAGGAGGCGTAACGCCAGGTGGCCTCGTGAGTGGAAGCAAAATGCCAGGTGGCCGAGTGACTGGAGGTGGAAAAACGATAGGCGGCAAAACCCTAGGAGGCGCTCTGCCATGATGAGGTGGCAGTTTGGTGGTTGGTATACGTGGTAGCTAGTAATATGCTTTGCAGCTTTAAAGATACTTAGCTCCCGCTTGGCCATAGAGTTTGAGAGCATATTTTAAAAATATTTTTTCAAATCTTTGTTTGGTCAGTTAACAAATTTTGAAAACAAATCTTCTGGTTCAAACCTGTTTTTGGGCCAAGATTTATCTATTGGCATTTTTAAATTTTTTAAATTTGGTCAGTGATTAATGTTTTAATCCCAAAAATTGTCACTGCTTGTAATGTCCAATAACTAATTATTGAGTCTCCATATCCAAAGACGTCTCACATTTGCACAAATTGAAATGTAGAAAATAGTGCGATTCAATAAAAAAAATCACAAATTGAGATTTATTCAACGAGAAAATTATAAAATTAGTAAGATAAGAGTACTGAAACCAAATTCAACAACAAACTTAAAACACATAGAAATATTTTGGGATTAACAAGTATGTTTGTTATGATTGGGTATTCTTGATCGTTTTTAGAATTTATGGGTATAAGACATGTTTCATGTTTGTTATATTTTTTTTTTAAATGTGAAATATGTTTGGAAAACTATGGCCAAACACATTTTCAAAATTTGAAAAATTTCACCCAAATCAAATTTTTCAAATGTTTTTGGGGAATCTATGGCCAAATGCTAACTTAGCCATCAAGATTTGGGATAAACTAGTTAGGGGCTTGATAACTTGCCTTTATTAGGCAGGTCACACTTTGGTCCTCGTTTAACTTAATTACTTACTAGTAAAGCGCTGTCCTAAAAGACCTCTTATATATATAAAAAAAAAGTTAATAATAATAATAATAATAAAAGTATTTTAAAATTATTCTTAATATAAAAATTCATATAGATTATACTTCAAATTTTAATGTGTTTTATTATTAACACTTCATTTTACATTTGTATCTACTTTTCATCACCTGAAAGTTTTCATTTCAAAAAACACTTGAGTTTTGTATAAGTCATATAGGTATAACTATATCTTGTTCTTTTTCTTAACGTGTAAAGAAAGAAAATAATTTTAACAAATTGGTCTCTTTATGTGAATATGTATAATAAAATTTAAAACATGATTTCCTTGTACATCTAATTTATGTAAATAAGTATTTAACTTTCTTTCTTTGAACAGAGAGTTCATGAATAGTGTCATATTTTTATTAAAAAGATTGATATCTTTTAATAGGGGTGTACAAAGTAAACCGACAAACCGGACCAAACCGATAAACCGAATGAAATCGAAAAGAAAACTCTACTAGTGGTTTGGTTTGGTGTTGAAAAAAAAACCCGACCATAATTGGTTTGGTTTGGTTTTAGCTAAAAAAAAGTCAAACCGAACTAAACCAACCCGACACTACATGTATTCACTTTCAAAAATATTTTATACATAAAAATATTTATTTGTAATGTAATTTATAAATATTTCTTAAATTTTTTTCGTAGTTTTTTGTCTTTTATCATATTATATTTCGAGCTTGAACTTAGAATTTTGAATGTCAATAAGTTTTATATCCCACGGATGTTAGTAACTCAAATAAAGTCCAAACCGTCCAAACCGAAACCAGCTCAACACTAATGCTAACAAAAAAAATTCAATTCTACTACTAGGAATGACAATAATGTTGGATATCTATTTTTTAGTTTTGCATAATTAGTTTAGATAGTGAAAATACATAACTTAATCTTTTTCTTTGTCATGTAATTAGTACTTATTAGCGATACTTATTTTAGCATGACTTAGTACTTTTAGATTATGGTCATTTTCTTTATGGCTTATTAATTAGCAATATTTATTTTAACCGATTTTATTATCTTTTTTGTTGAATATTTTAATATAATGTCGTCACTCATCTCACATTTTGTATTATTTTCTTAAGGAACACCTTAATTCTTAATTATATAGTTGTATCTTAATAGGACTAAAGAAATATTTGAAGTAAAAGTTATATGTTTTGTATGAAGACTTTTCCCCAAAAAAACCCGAAAAACCCGAGAAAACCCGAGGTTGAAAAACCCGAATTTTATTGGTTTGGTTTGGTGTATAAATTTAAAAACCCAACGCAATTGGTTTTATTTGGTATTTAAAAAATCCGAACCAACCCGGTCCATGTACACCCCTATCTTTTAACAATTGAGCGTGCTAGCACATGAGGTGGAGAAGAATACTTTCCTCATACCCTAACTTGATCAATTCAAAAATATTTTTTGCCTCCTTACTTTGTTAATTAATGGTGTAAAATGAAACCTCCACTTTTCTCTTTAAAATAATCACTCTCAACTAAAGTTATCAATAAGACAAAGAATTACAAAACGGAATTACACTGAATTCAAAAGGTTGAAATGAAATTGGGAAAGCAAACGTAAATGAAATTGGGAAAGCAAACGTAAGAGAAATAAATTAAGAGGGTTCTTAATGAATGTAAAAGAATATTGGGAGTGGGATTTAAGAATTTGAATGTAGAATTAATTTCTTTCGCAATGTAGAATTATTACTTTCGCAATTCTATCGTTAGAAGTTAAAAAATGAATAAAACAACTAAATTTGAAAAGAAAAAAAGATAAGCCCGTGAATACATTTCTAGAGTAAAAAATTTCAAACTATAGCTCATTTCATAAAATCACAAGGTTGTCTTCATTTTTTAAGGCGCGGCAGAAAAGAAAATACTCTTTTTAAGTAGCACAAACACATGCCCATCTCCTTTCATTTTATCTTGAAACTTATGTCGATCTTGGAGTAAAATGTAGTCCTCATTATAATATCACTGAAATGTGAGCTTCAAATTTATTGACACGAGTGTTGTTGACACCCAATTTTGTCCCTCCTCTATTCTAATTTATTTCTTTGGGCTTTTAAATTTATTAACGAGCTAAATACTTTATTTTCATTACTATTTTTTATTACTATTAACATCGTTACTTTCATTACTTTATTACAAATTTTAAATGGTTCGTCATCGTTTCATTTTAGGATTTGTACTCGTTAAATTAATTTTACTTTATTAAATCCTTTACTTTCTACATACTAATTATTATTTGTCTTCACATAATATATATTGTACTAGTTGTTAAATTAGAAGCCCAAAAATAATTTAAATAAAGAAAGAAGAACCCATATTTTCGGATCAACATTCGAGCCCAAATCAGTCCATTACCCTTTAATTCAACCAGCCCATTATTTCTATCTGGACCAGCCCATACCCACCTTACCCGACCCGATCCAGCCCATTTTATGTCTTATTCACATAGATGAACCCTAATGAACAAAACAGCAGCCGCGCACCCTCTTTTTCCCTTCTTTCCTCTTTCAAGAAAAAGCTTCACTTGCCTCAACAATGGCAGGTCTTAAAGACCCCATTTTCGTGCAATCTGCTCTGCTCCTCCCTCTCTCCTCTCCCTTTCTAGCTAAAATCTACTCTCCCTTTAGCCATGAACAGACTTTGCCTTTCCATTTTTCATGAAATCTTTTGCTTTTCAGAAGGTCACGGAAAAGGATCACAAAAAAAAACAATTTTGTCCAAACCCAAACGGCTATTCACTCAAAATCGTTGACTCAACTTTGAATCGATTTCAAATTCCCGCCTAACAAAAACCCTAGCCATTTCCTACCCATATAAATATCACTCTAAGTCTTCAAAAAGGGGGAGAGAATTTTCTTTTGGGTCCATAGCATACCCTAAAATTTCATACTACTTTGTTCTTTAACATTTCTTGTAGAAGAATTTCTGGGTTTTGGTTCAGAGAGATTTTTTTTGGTCCGTTTGCCTACTCCTAAATTTATACGATTTGATAAATTACTTTATCTGTTCTTGAACATTTTCTGGACATAAAACTTTCCGGTTCGTTTCGATCTGAGGTTCGAATCGTTCGTCGTATTCGGGTGTAGATTCGAGGCTCCGCACCCCGTTCACTGCACACAAGAAAGGTATACCTGGATACATTTATTGCTTTTAGTCTTTAATTTCTGTTTTAGTTAAAATTTTAGTTTACTTCTACTTATTTTTTTTATTTTTGTAGTAGCTATGTAGTTTCTTTGTTGTCTTGTTATTCGTTGGATGTTTGGGAGATGTTAGGATAGGATATTGATTGCTGAATGATTAGGATTAATAATGGTTTACTAGTAGGGATATCGAATTTCTATTGAACCCTTTGAACAAATTGTACAATATGGTTCAACAGACTGTTTAATTCCCTTTAATTGATTTAGAAATAAGGGCGTATTGATGTCATTTAGTTTTTCACCTGTTTCCTTATTTGAGTTGCACTTGCAATGTGAAGCTTATGTGGAATCAATGGTTGAAGGGTGCTGTTACTTTGCATTTTCATTGCTTGATGCTTTCCAGTACTATTTTTAAGCTAGGATCCAGGATTCTCTTTGCCATAAAAACAGATTGTATGATGTGTATTAAATAATTTCCATTTGAGGAATGTGTTCTACTCCTATGCGACTTGCAATTAAGTAGAAGAGGAGGTTCTTTAGTCGTTGTAAGAAATGAATATAAGCAGCATAGGTTTAAATGCGCGTCAATGTGGACCTTTCCTGTGGAAATACCAGTTTCATTTTTGGAGACTAAATCTCTGTTTGGACATATAGATTAGAAAGTGCCGATGATTCCTAAAAAGAGATGAATTGTGTTCTTAGTTTGCTTAATCTGGATGGCTAGCTAAGGGCTAAGGCTGTTGAAGACATTAGTTCTGGTGTTTGCAATCTTAGAAAGAATCTGGATCAGAAATTTTATTAGCTACTGGTAGGATTAAGTCTTTTGACAGATCTTTTAGCTTGGCTAAAATATAGTACCTGAAAGTAAAAGCGAAGTTGTTAAAGCTACCATTTGAACTTCCGCCTTTCTTTAGTTCTTGTTGTCTGTAAAAGTTGTAACTCAGTTACTTTCCATTTTGAACCCATAGAAATGAAGGGCCACTTGCTGAGAAGGAATTGATTAATATACGGTATATAGCAAAATAGTCACACAGGGCTCTCACCTATATTTTTTTTAAACATAGTTTCTTGCTTCATGTCCCAGCTTAATTTGTTTACCATGTCAAACTAAGTCATCTAATGTGCAATGGATGAAATACTACTGTTTTTCAGCCTTTAGTTTACATGGCAATATATTTAGTTTCGAGAATGAATGTTATCTAGATGCCAATTCGCAAGTATGCACTAATATGTGTTTGACCGCTTGTATACAGAAGAACATGAACTCATATTTGTCCATTTTAATTTACATTCTATTGTGATGACCTTCCAAGTCATCTTGCTACATAAGCACATATTTTAGACATGTGGATGCTTACATGGCAAAGATGTTAACATTTATGGGAAGATTCTAGAGCCATGGAGAGTTTTCTTGGAGAGTCTCTAGATCCTTATAAAATATTTAGGAAGACTTTCTTGAAAAACCTTAGAATATTCTAGACATGTAGAGAATTCTAGAGAGGGGGCATACTTGTAAATATAGAGGGACTTGTGTAACAATTATTATTTATCCATTAGTCCCTATGTGAGTAGTATAAATAGAGAGGCATACATTTGTAAAATCCATCAAGCAAAATCAATCAAATCTTCTATAACAAAAAGCTTCCTTCTAGCAAATTTCTCTTGTCTTTCTCAATTACTATTCCCTTAGCGATCTTGAGTGTAGTAAACTAGGCTGACTTGGCATAGCAAGATCGTGAGCAAGTTGTGCAAGAACGTGAACGAGTTGTCAAGTGCCGCACGTGCGCTTAGTTGAAGACTAAGGACGTGACAACGTGGTATCAGAGCGAAGGTTACGACTGAGGGAATGACAAACGACGGAGAAATCAACGCTGCTAAAACCCAAGCCAACGTCATCCAGGATGCTGCTGGCAAGAAGGGCCATAACAAAAAGAGGAATGACGCCAACAAGAGCAGGAGGTGCCGCCAGAGGTTGTGCCAAATGAAGGGCTTACATCCTGATAACGTCCAAATCCACCCTATTAATTAGAATGGGCACGGTCGTATGCAAATATATTTACCCAACTATGAGTCGGGGTCGAATCCCACAGAGAACAATATGTAGGCGATTAGGAAAAGTAGGAATTTTCACCAATGATAGCTAAAGCCAAACGATGGATAATATTTTGGTTTTGTTTGAGAGAAAATTATAACTAATGCAAAAATGTAAACTAACCTAGAAAGCAAGTAAAATGATCAATGGCCACAAGCATGGATACAACGGAAACTACGCTCAAGTAACGATCCAATGTATTTCATGATTTACAAATAATGGTGAGTTTATATTACTTAGCCTCGGATAATGACTCTAAATTAGCTTCTTCCGAAGACTAACTAGACTACCTAATTGAATATCCCTAAAGCAATTAGGAGCATTAAGAACACCCGAATATGGCTACAAGTGGTGTCGCCTATTCCTAGGTCGATTTCCATTAGATGAGGGTTAACGCCCCAAATTCTTGTTAATTAATCTTTCCTAATCCCGAGTTTGCCTCTTCCAAGTTTAAACCGAAATAAATGGGCAAGTCTTAGGGTTAGCTACTCCCTTAAGAATCATTCAACATGAGATTAATTAAAGAAATAATAACTCACTTCATTAGGAATAAAATCATTCAACACATAAGCAAAACAAGAGATTCAATCCAAACTTTAATCAAGAATACTTCCATAAACGAGATTCAAGTATTGAAATAAATACTACACACATAAATATTCAATACAAAACAAGAGTAGAAGAAAGGATTAAGAATATCTCATTAAAGTGCTTCCAATCTTCTCCTCCAATGTGTTGGTGTGAAACCCTAGCCTCCAAGGACTTGTGTTGAGCCAAAGATATCTGATGTTTTGCCCTAATTTTCTATTTATATGAACTGGAATGGAAGAAATCGTCAAAACCCAAGTTCTGGTCGAACTGGGCAGAATTTCCTTCTACGCGAACGCGCCACGTTTCTGCGCGAACACGTAGAATCACGCGCTTCCTTCAGCGCGGTCGCGTGTCCTTTCTACACGAACGCGTGGACTTAATAACGCGCGTGGGCGCGGTCGCGTCGGTTACCTGCGCGAACGCGCAGAGTAATTTTCCACGAAATTTTCCAGAACCTTCAGTTTGTTTCCAGTTTTGCAGCTTTTTTGCTTGTTTTCCACACTTTGGCTCTAGGGACCCCGTATTACCTGAAACATACTAAAAATCACGTAAAATAACATAGACTTGCTTAAAAACAAGTAAAACTTATAGCCGAAAAGCGTCAATTGTGGCGTAAAATCACGCCACATCACATCCCAAGAACCATCTACCACTAAGGCGAGCGAGGATGACGTGGAGGTCCTGTCCGAGGACGTCTCGCTCGGTAAAGAGTGGGTTATGAAGGTTAATGTGGGGATGGACGCCATCGACATATTTGGCCAACGTTTGGGAAAGGTGGAGGGCACTCTTAGCATTCTTGAAGGGCATACTCTTGAAGAAATTGAAAGCATCCGAAATGACTTTGAGGGGCGTATGCAGGCTGAGATTGAGGTAAAGCAAACCATCACTGCCTTAAAGTGCAGACTCATGGAGGCGTTGAGTACTATCGATGCCATGAAGGCAAAGATAGTGGCACTCGAAGAGCAGGTCAATGTTGGCGTAACCGAGGCAGCCAACAATTTTGTTGTGACGAGGGAAACTAAGATCGAGGCTCCTAAGCCACTGATGAGTCGTGAAATTACGCGATATTCGACGCTAATTCCTTAAGATTTTGTGACCCCTTAAGCACTTTTGTTGTTACTTTTTGTGTTTTTATGTTGTTTTGTAGGAAAAGATGCCCGGAGAGCATAAAAGAGCAAAATGGATCAAAATGGACCAAAATGGAACAAAATAGAGCAAAACAAGCCAAGTAGCTGAAATGAGTGATCGGAAGATACCAAGTGAAAAGAAAGTCAAAAGGAGGTCAAACTGGACATTTTTGCAAAACTGTCAAAACTGGACAGTTTTGCAAAAACGGGACAGATTTGCAAAACTGTCAAAAGTGGACAGTTTTGCAAAAACGGGCAGAATTGCAAAAACAGAAATATGGGGGCAGATTTTGACATTTTTTGGACTTGGAAAAATTTGGGGGGAGCTACAAAAGAGAGGCTAGGGCAAAACATTTTCCATCTTTTGCCATTTTGCAAGTTTTGGAGGCTAGGGTTTTCACCTACACCATTGGAGGAGAAGATTGGAGCACTTTAATGAGATAATTCTTAAACCTTTCTTCAATTCCTTGTTTTGTATTGAATATTTTAGTGTGTAGTATTTCATTTCTAGACTTGAATCTTGTTTATGAAAATATTCTTGATTAAAGTTTGGATTGAAACTCTTGTTTTGCTTATGTATTGAATGATTCTTATTGCTATTGAAGTGGGTCTTTGTTAATTTAATTAATCTCGTTCTTGAATGTTTCCAAAGGGATTAGCTAACCCTAGGACTCACCCATTTACTTAGATTGAGCTTGGAAAAGGAAATCTAGGTTGGGAAAGATTAATTAACAAGAATTTGGGTCATTAAACTCATCTAATAACTTGAGCTCGGACAGTGTTCAAAGGGGTTCGTGATGCACAAGAGGTGGAAAACTTTCTTTGGCACTTGGAGAATTATTTCAGGCATGGAAAAGTGAGGGACGATGAGGCCAAGATCAACACCGCTGTGTTGTACCTAACAGAGACGGCCATGTTATGGTGGAGAAGAAAGGTCGCCGATGCTGACAGAGGTCTATGCACAATCAACATGTGGGATCAGTTCAAGCATGAGTTCAAGCGACAGTTCTTCCCAAATAATGTCTTGTATGAGGCAAGACGTAAACTTAGAGAGTTGAAGCAGATAGGGAGCATTCGCGACTATGTCAAGGAGTTCACCACCCTTATGCTTCAAATTCCCAACCTTACTAGTGATGACTTGTTATTTCACTTTATGGACGGGTTACAGAACTGGGCTAAGCAAGAGTTGCAACGCCGACAAGTCAGTGATATAGACCAAGCCATAGTGGAGGCCGAGTCTTTGATGGATTTCAAGCATGACAAACGCGACAAAGGCAAAGGTCATGAGTCAAGGGGTGGCAATACCACAGGTGGGGGAGACCGCGCAGTAAGAACAATGAGTCTCAACAATACTACTCCAGGACTCAAAATGCCAACAAGTTCGATGGCAAAAAGTCAAATGGTCGTCAGGGTTATGCTGAGAAGATGGCGCAGGTCGAGAAAAAGGGATGCTACATATGTGGAGGACCACACGGCTTCAGAAATTGCCCCGACTTGAAGAGCCTCAATGAAATGGTTCATGATCGAAAGGAGCAGACACAAAGAGAGAGTTCAGACACCGCACAGTTAGGTATGATAGGCATATGTGGCGCTGTCAAGGAGCAACCCATCCAACCCGACGAGAATAGAAATCAATACGTGGATCTCACTATAAACAACAAGCTCGCTCGGGAATTGGTGGACACTGGAGCAACTCACAATTTTGTGACCGAGGTTGCAGCGAAGAGACTAGAGTTGAAGCTCGCTCCAATTAACGCCCTCGTTAAGACTGTGAATGCTAAGCCAGAAAATGCTCGTGGTGTAGCTAATGGCGTTGGTGTCAAATTGGGTGATTGGAAAGGTACGACAAATTTTACTGCCACTACTATGGATATCTTTGACATTGTTCTGGGACAAGAGTTCTTTAGGCATTGCCACGCGATGATCGACCCCTACCTCAAACGTCTTTTGGTCTTGGAGCGAGAAGTAGCTTGTATGGTGCCTACAGTGACTATACCGCATGCAAAGGGACAAACACAACTTTCAGCTATGCAGCTAATCAAAGGTCTCAAGAAAGGAGAGCCAACATTCATGGCAACCATTGCAAGTTTGGAAGAATACAAGGGTCCCCAGAACACACTGCCTCCTTGCATAGAGAAGTTGCTCGAGGAGAACAAAGATGTCATGCCCGATGAGCTACCTAAGCACATGCCTCCTAGACGTGAGGTGGATCATAAGATTGAGTTGGAGCCAGGGGCTAAGCCACCCGCATTTGCCCCTTATCGCATGGCACCGCCTGAGTTGGAGGAGCTTAGGAAACAATTAAAGGAGTTACTAGATGCCGGCCACATTCGCCCATCGAAGGCACCCTTTGGTGCACCGGTGTTGTTTCAAAAGAAGAAGGATGGATCGTTGCGCCTGTGTATAGACTATCGGGCACTTAATAAGGTCACAGTGAAGAACAAGTACCCGATCCCGCTCATTGCCGACTTATTTGATAGACTTGGACAAGCCAAGTACTTTACCAAGGTGGATCTTCGCAAAGGTTACTACCAGGTTCGGATTGCAGAAGGGGACGAACCAAAGACAGCCTGTGTGACAAGGTACGGAGCCTTCGAGTGGTTGGTGATGCCCTTCGGGTTAACCAACGCACCCGCTACATTTTGCACTCTCATGAATGAGATCTTTCATCCCTACCTGGATCAGTTCGTGGTAGTATACTTGGATGATATAGTCATCTACAGCAACACTTTGGGGGAGCACGTGGAACACCTACGAAAGGTTTTCCAAGTTTTGCGAGAGAATGAGCTATACATCAAGAGGGAAAAGTGCGAGTTTGCACAATCAAAGGTGCACTTCTTGGGCCATGTCATTAGCAATGGCGAGCTATGCATGGATGATGCTAAGGTACGAGCTATCCAAGAGTGGGAGGCACCTACAAAGGTAACCGAGTTGAGATCCTTCCTTGGCCTTGTTAATTACTACCGGCGTTTTATCAATGGCTATTCAGGTAAGGCAGCACCCTTGACCGAGTTGTTAAAGAAGAGAAAATCATGGGGGTGGATGGAGCACTGCCAAAAGGCGTTTGAAGACCTTAAGGAAGCCGTGACAGAGGAGCCAGTTCTAGCGCTGTCCGACTTTAGCAAAATGTTCGAGGTGCATACAGATGCTTCTGAATTTTCCATTGGGGGTGTCCTGATGCAAGATAGACATCCCATAGCATTCGAGAGCCGCAAGTTGAACGATACTGAGCGGCGTTACACGGTGCAAGAGAAGGAGATGACTACCATTGTGCATTGTCTTCGCATATGGAGACATTATTTGTTGGGGTCGAAGTTCGTGGTCAAGACTGATAATGTGGCCACTAGCTACTTCCAAACACAGAAGAAGCTCACACCAAAACAGGCTAGGTGGCAAGATTTCTTGGCTGAGTTCGACTATGTGTTGGAGTATAAGCCGGGCAAGGGTAACGTTGTAGCCGATGCCTTGAGTAGAAAGGTCGAGCTTGTTGCAATTACTTCATCAAGTTGGGATATACGGGAGGCTATAAAGGAAGGCATGCAACATGATCCCACAGCTAAGCAGCTTATGGAGTTAGCCACCCAGGGGAAGACGAGGCGCTTTTGGGTAGAAGACGGTATATTGCTCACCACAGGTCGGAGAGTCTACGTGCCGAAGTTTGGAGATATTAGGCGGCGTATTATGAAGGAGAGCCACGACACCTTATGGGCTGGTCACCCAGGTCAACGCCGCACTAGAGCCTTAGTTGAGTCGGTCTATTATTGGACGCGCATGCGTGAGGACATAGAGTGTTATGTGCAGACTTGTCTTGTGTGCCAACAAGACAAGGTTGAGCAAAGGTAGCCCGGAGGACTTTTGGAGCCACTACCAATAGCGGAGCGTCCATGGGAGAGCGTGACTATGGACTTTATCACCTGTCTACCGAAGTCCGACGATTATGGAACTATCATGGTGGTCGTGGATAGATTTTCGAAGCATGCCACTTTCATGCCCGTTTCACCAGGATGTACAGCTAAGGAAGCCGCCAAACTATTCTTCAAGAACGTGGTGAAATATTGGGGCTTACCAAGGCATATCATCAGTGATCGAGACCCCCACTTCACTGGAAACTTTTGGAGAGAGTTGTTCGACATACTTGGAACGGAGCTACACTTTTCCACTAGTTTCCACCCGCAAACGGATGGACAAACAGAACGGGTCAATGCCTTATTGGAGTGCTATTTGAGGCATTATGTGAGTGCACACCAGAAGGATTGGGCAAGGCTCTTAGACCTAGCCAGTTCTCCTATAACCTGCAACGGAGTGAGTCCACCGGACGAACACCATTTGAGCTAACCACAGGCCAGCAACCACAAACTCCACATTCACTACCGGCAGCATTCGAGGGGAAGAGTTTGGGGGCTTACCATATGGCCAAGGGGTTCGAGGAGCAGCTTGACACTGCTAAGTCCTACTTGAATAAGGCAGCAAAGAAGATGAAGAAGTTTGCTGACCGCAAGCGTCGTCCCACAGATTATAAGGTTGGGGACATGGTTTTGGTGAAGTTTAATCCAAGGCAGTTTAAGACACTACGGGACGTGCACCAGAACATGGTACGGAAGTATGAGGGGTCGTTTAGGATCGTGGCCAAGGTGGGTAAGATCTCATATAAGTTGGAGTTACCGCCTCATCTTAAGATTCACCCCGTCTTCCACGCTAGCGTGCTCAAGCCATACCATGAAGACAAGGATGATCCCAGCCGAGGTCAGTCGAGTCGGGCGCCGATTACCATCACCGTCTCTCATGATCGGGAAATTGAGGCTATCATTGATTACCAGGCTAGGCGAAAACAAGGGCAGAAAGCCACCACCATGTTCCTCGTCCATTGGAAGGGGCAACCACTGGAAGAGGCCACATGGGAGCGTTATGAAGACTTGTGGCAATTTAAAGACAAGATTCAAGAGTTTATGTTGCAGCAATGCGCCGCGGTCGTCGCAACATCAGGTGGGGGAGAACGTTGTCACGTCCTTAGTCTTCAACTAAGCGCACGTGCGGCACTTGACAACTCGTTCACGTTCTTGCACAACTTGCTCACGATCTTGTTATGCCAAGTCAGCCTAGTTTACTACACTCAAGATCGCTAAAGGAATAGTAATTGAGAAAGACAAGAGAAATTTGCTAGAAGGAAACTTTTTGTTATAGAAGACTTGATTGATTTTGCTTGATGGATTTTACAAATGTATGCCTCTCTATTTATACTACACACATAGGGACTAATGGATAAATAATAATTGTTACACAAGTCCCTCTATATTTGCAAGTATGCCCCTCTCTAGAATTCTCTACATGTCTAGAATATTCTAAAGTTTTTCAAGAAAGTCTTCCTAAATATTTTATAAGGATCTAAAGACTCTCCAAGAAAACTCTCCATGGCTCTAGAATCTTCCCATAAATGTTAACATCTTTGCCATGTAAGCATCCACATGTCTAAAATATGTGCTTATGTAGCAAGATGACTTGGAAGGTCATCACACTATACTAAATAGACGCATTCCTTTGTTTTCTAACCTTAAATTCCATTATCTGCCATTATGGCTGTGGGTTTGTGGGTTTCAGAAGGTAAAATGTTGCGTTCTTCACTTAATCATAAGCATAAGTCCTTTAATTTTCTTCTTTATCCTCTATAATTATTTTAAGCTGGCTTTCTTTCTAATCCTTTACATTTTTCTTTTCTTTCGCATGTACAACCGGAGCTGAAGAGTTTCACTTTGAGACTCAACGATACTTCTTACGGAGTCCGCATACCATCCACCGTCTTCGTTTTTCACTTTGCCCAAACAGAGAATTGCAGAGCATCATTATCCCTTCGTGAAAGCCGAAAATGGCTAAAATCATTTTATGTCACTTCGTTTATTTGCTGGCGTGATTTAAATGACTTGTGTGACTAACATTTATCTAACTGTGTGATTATGATAAAATATTTAGCTGTTTATGTTTAACCGAGCCTATTTTATATTGGGATGCCTTAATTAGTAAATTTAGGTCTTAAATCAAGTGAGTTTAATTGTTCCTCGTAAGTTTGGGATTTTTAGTTAGAAGGAGAGATATGCTGCCAAAGCGTCGTAAATTTTACACATTAACGCTAGCTTGTTTTGAGGAAATAAAAAAAAAAACGAACTAATTTTCATGGATAATTGTTCCACTTTAGCTCCTTTCTAACACTTGAAATACGTATTTATTAAAACAACTTTTGCACAATTTATATTGAACTAATAGTCTTTCTATAAAATCTTTAAATTTTTATTAATATTAATCTTACAATAACTCTTTTAATTTGTTAGTCCGCATAACTTATTTTCCTCAAATATTTATAAAACGTTACATAATCCAGCGCTTTCTCTAATTTATTTACAGCTAAAGTATTTTAGGAAATTGTTACCTTTTCTGAAAAGTCCTATTTTAAACAATATTATTATATTTCTATTTATAACTTTAGCAACATTTACAAACTATTTTCCCAAATAGTTAAAGTATTATATTTGTATATTTTAGTTCTAATTAATTAGCATAAGTCCGGTCGGTTAACCATCATTAATGGAATTTAAAGGATGCCTAATACCTTTTCTTTAAATTAGTTGAACCCGTACCTAGAATCATTTGGTTTCGTAGATTTTAAAATAGAGTTAACTTTAGATAATTACTTTAATTAACCTTAGGTGCCTAATTCACCATAAATAATTAGGTGGCGACTCCTAACTTTAAATAACTCCGGAATTACCCGGATGTTGTAAACTATTTTGACACTGGTTAAAATTGGGTATAACACATGTATGACAAAAGAAAGCTTGTAACATTGCTTCTCAATTTGAGACAATTCTTTTTACCATTGATCTTGTCATCCCTTTCTAAAATTAAGCATCTTTAATTTGCGATCATTTATCAACTCCTCTAAATTAAAATTGCATTCCATGGATTTTGCCCTGCAAATCTAAGTCACGTCTTCACTAACAACACTATTACTATGCTGCAAATTTTGGAGTAATATTCTTATGAAAAAATCTTGAGATAAATGATGAGCTGTGACATTAAAGAAAACTTAAGCTTCAAATTAAAAGTTCATGAGAGCACATACCCTACAACCTCTCATGATTAAGAATTCATGAAAGAGTGACCTATTCAAAAAGAAAGATCAACATTTCAGATGATGTTCAATAACATTTTCCAAACTTTCCACAAGGAATTTCTTAAAAAAAAGAAAGAAAGCTAATAACTGAAAAATAAATACTACTATGACATTTATCAATTTTGCTAATTCGAGTTTTACTTCATGAACATCACCTTTTAGTATTAATATGAAACTGGGGAAGCAATGAAAGTAATGAAGAAAAGAATGACACGAAAAGGTAAACGAAAGAGCAAATGAAAAATAAAGACAAAACTCACCCAAAGATTCGTACAGTTACGTCTGGTTCTATTCCTTTGGGACAAATGCACTCAGTTTTGCGTTTTTTCTTTTACCCTCTTCTTGTGTCGGTTCATAAGTCTTTTAACAAAAAACTCACATTCTCCTTTAATATGCCATGAACAATGGCAAATTATTTTGTGATTAGGCTATAGAAGATAAAAGTAAGGAAATTTCTCACCAAAACTATTACCGAGACACGATTAATAATTAAAACTTATAATCTTTAGATGCAGGAAAATCCGAATTCAAGATTGCCTGCAAAAGCTAAAACACACAGATTATCAATCAAGCAAACTGATCTCTTTTTGTTGCCAAAAAATTGTACACAACAAAAAAAGCACTTAAAATCTTAAAATTCTCTCTTTTTACAATAAAAACCTGTGCTAATACAAACAATGAATCCATTCTATAGATTTGAAAAGGGATATTCAATAGCCTTACCTAGCTGATCTTCATCTTTTTCTTTTTACTTTCCTATAAAATCCGAAAGCGTAGCGTTCCTTCAAAGTGGATAGACACTACTAAAAAACTACTGAAAACCGACCTCAGTGAGGTCGGAAAAAAAAGCGACCTCATGAGGTCGGTATAAGCATGCTTTTAATTTTATAATTTTTTTTCTTTAAAAGACCGACTTCCTGAAGTGGATAATTTAATAATAAATTGCACAAAACACATGACTTACCTCAATAGGTCGCAAAGTTGTCATGCTAAACAATATCGACTACACGAGGTCGGTAAATATTTTAAAAAAATTAAATATATATTTAATTGGGCGACCTCATGTGGTCGGAATGCATAATTAAAAAAAATCTAAAAACAATTTTTTCAATTACCGACCACACGAGGTCGAAACATTTTAAAATAAAAATAATTAAATTACGGTAACCGACCTCGCTAAATCAAATTAATATCACATAGCTAACACCACTTTTCCCCATTTTTCATTTCCCCCTCTTTTCATTGCCTCGATTTCAGCCATCGCCGCCCATCGCCCATCGTTCATTGCCCGCCTTCCGTAGCCCAGTTCCCGCCGTCGCCGTCTCCGGCGCAGTCCACCGTCCAATCGAGGTATTTTTTTTTTCCTTTTGGTCGTTTTTCCAACAGTTTTTGTGATTTGTCACAGAATTTTTAAACATATGTCGTTTTCCTTCTCCTAAATATACAAACATAGATACATGCCCCCCTTATTCATTACCATATAGTACCAATTATTTTTCTCCTCTCCATCTCCGTTTTTAGGGATTCAGTTCCACTGCTTTGTTGAGTCAATTTGCTGATTTCGGGATCGACTTTCCATTCTTGATTCCTCAAGTAGATTAATGTGAAATTTCTATGAGATTGTTATTCAGTTCCTAGCCATTTAAGGTATTTATTCTTGACAGCTTCCTCTTCTTTTAGGATTGGGTTTTAGTTCTAGGGTTAGGTTTTAACTCTGTTCTGAAGATTAAGGTCTATTAATGATAGCCCCCCATTCCATTAACATTAGGTTTTAATTCTGTTATGAAGATTTTGATTGATTAAAATTGAAAGTTGGTAAATTTGTTAATTTTTGTGAAGGGGTAATAATTTGATGGACCATTCGATTTAGTTTCCATTCTCAGATACTATGCCTGGTGGCTGCAAATTAGCATTGGTAGATTTAGTCACGTTTAATGTGTGAACTTAGCTTGTTTGGATAGTGTCGTACTACTCTATCGAACAGTTAAGGTTAGTACTTCGTACTACTCTTTCTTATTTCTCATTGCTTAATATGCTCTTTGTTTACTTTCCAATATATGGCACATCATGTTTATTTATCAAATGGTAAATTACTCGTTTCAACTCGCTCAATTTTGCTCCACTTTGAACTCTTGGTTTTAGTGCTTTGTTGATGTATGCTAACAGAGATGGTTGGGTGAAGTAGCTTTTAAGCTTTCATTTGTCCGACAATTTGTTGTTTTTAGAAGCAGGCTTAGGGTAGCATCCACAGAACTTAAAATAAGGATATTGTGGTAAGTTTGGTTATTTTATTGAAGTTAAAATAAATGTTTTAAATATAAAAATGTACTATATCACCCTCCACATCTTCACTTATTTATCTAAGTTTGCAGGTTAGAGAATAAACTAATTATTTTCCTTCTTGGTTTGAATATAAAAATGACTCCTTCTTGGTTTGAATGATTGCACCCATTGTTTGTGGTTTGGTTCTCTCGTTATTTATCTTTGATGCAACACTCACCTACTTTGATCAGTGACTTGACTGACACTAAGATTAGTGATACAAGCATCTCTCCAGCTTTCAACTCATTTGGTGTTTATGTATTCCCTTGCATAGTAAAGACCTGCAAAACAGAAAACTGAGTTAGTAAAAATTACCACCATGTTCTCTTCCCATAGGATTTAAAGCATTTAGCAGCAACCCAAAACAGCAAGTATGTCACACCACTTCTACAAATTCCATTTTGTGCAATATATTTTAATGTTTAAATTAAACATTGAATTTGTGTATTAACAATTTCAAATCTTGTGTAATTTATGTAGATGGAATCTCGTAGTTGGATGTATACTAGAACAAATGACGGTAGAGGGGGGATGAGGCAAGAATTTATGGACGGTGTCGTTGCTTTGTTGAATATGCAATGACACTTGAACCTTTTATAATCAAAGGCTTGGTTAGGTGTCCTTGTGAGAAATGTGCATGTAGGAATTATGAGACACCAAAGATTATTAGGCTTCATCTCTATACTCACGGCTTTCAATTAAATTATACAGTATGGACTAGTCGGATACTAGTTTGGGAGGATTTCAAAACTTTGTTGTTGGTGAAAGTAGTAGGGCAGCGGAACCTGATGTCCAAAATTATAGAATGCACGACATGATTCAGGATGCTTATGGGATGCATTCCGATTTTGAGCCACAGTTTCTCCACCACTTGATATGCGACGGAGATCAAGAACTTCTTCGGCTTTGTAATTTCAGCGCTTCCTGATTGTAATTACTCTTGTTGAAAGTCTCAAGAAATTGGCGAATTGACTATGCTGTTGTTCTTGCAATTCCACAACCTTTGTAGAATGTGGAACTTGTTTCAAGATTCGGTCTTTACACAATGAACAAACGACACAATTTGCAGTTTCAAACAACTCCTAACATTTGCGATCATAACATTTTCTTTTATAAGACACAATTATTTAGCCATATTGTTATTTCTTTTATGACCGCGCAAAGCGCGGGTAGATTTGCTAGTTTACTATAATATTGATTGATTCATTATTAATAAACTAATTACTATTCATTGCAGAGAAAGTGTTTCTGGCTCCCGGAACATGAAGCTCATGTCGCCCAAAACTTCGAGAAGAAAGCAGGGCAGCTGCTAAAGGGTGCATTAGGAAGGGTTCGTGAAGACCAAGCGAAGCCTGATTGGATCCGGCCGGAGGCCTATAACAAGCTATTGTAGTACTAGGCATCTGATGAATTTAAGAAACAAAGTGAAACAGGGAAGAAGGCCAGAAATTCTACGAAGGGTGGCTCCCTACACACTAGTGGGGCTAAGAGCCAAGCGGCTGTGAGGAAGGAGCTGGTATTTTTCCTTTAGTCCTATTGTAGGATAATCAATTTATTTCATTTTCTTTATTAATTACTCAATTATTCTTTTTGCAGGAACTCAAAGAAAAGAGGATATTGCCTCAAGATGAGGCATTTAGAATCACTCACGTGAAGAAGAAGAAAAACAGTCAAGAACCAGACAAATGGGTTGAGGAACGGGCTAAGCAGTCCTAGGTAAGTTTAATTGAATTTCTTTTTCTACTATGTGTTGGTTCTGCTTGTATTAGTGACCTTGTTCAAGATATCCAAGGTGAGTTCTACCAAATTAGCTAAAAGCCAAACGAAAAAAAGAAAAACAACATGATTTCTGCTGTACCAAATTAGTGACCTTGTTCAAGACCTTGTATGTATTTTGACTTGTTATCATCCAAAAAGTTCGAGTAAACCGTTGTGAAGTGTTCAGCTCACAAACTTTTCACAGATCTTGGAGACTAGAAGCTGTGCAACTTTGGGCAGAAGCTAGAACAATTTACTACTGTACTATTTCTGCTGCTGCTACTACTGTTATTGCGACTACTCGTGTAGAGTATTGTTATGATAGGAAATGGTATTTTGGCATTTTAGAGAAGAGGTTAATTTGTTATGATGGAGTAAATAGAAAGCAGGAAAGACTTCCGATTCAAAAAAATAATTAAATAGAAAGCAAGCAATACTTCTAATTCAAAAAATAAATAAATAGAAAGCAGGTAAGAGTATAGCCTTTTGGAAATAGAAGACGAAGCTGAAGGAGATACTTGCATGATAACTTCAAACTCAAACTATTAAGGGAATTGTAAAAGTATTGCTTGCCAAGTTTCCATAGATGGACGAGTCAAATCTATGTGGGGAAAGGCGCATTGAGTAGTATTTGGTGCCTTCACTTTATTCCCATAAAACTATATCTTTTGGTGATTTATGAGCAACATTCAGTTAGAAATCTATCCCCTTTGCTATTTATGTGTTATAACTCATTGGTTGAGTTTCCTCAGCGCCATTCTGATGTTCTGTAGGACTCAAGGCTTATATAGTTTACAATATGATAAAAAACATTCTGTTATACAATATGATATTAATTGCTAGTTCTTCTTTTTTGAAACTTTTGAAAGAGGTCTCTTTCTTTGTTCGAGTTGTTACACATATCAACTCCAAACGGATCAGAATGAATTTATAGGCACATTGCTTTAGCTAACTTGCATTTTTTTTTAAGCAAAGTCCACTAATAAATTCCTGAAGTGTAACCTGCTGCTGCCACTAAATTTCTATCCATACTAGAGTCACTACACTTTCTATCTATTAGTACTTCCAGTAGCAATTCTCAAAAAAACAGCAAAACCAGGACTTTTGCTCTGCATCTTTCCTTGTGTGACTTTGCACAGTACTTAGTGAAAACCAGCAAAATTGGTCTGATGCATGTCTGAGAAAGACCAGCAACAGTACAAGTGAGCTGCTGCTATCTGCAGCAGTTGTAAGTCCTGCAATATTACACCAGATATCCATAAAGTTTCCAATATTACCCGTGATATATCCTGCAGTCCTGATTTCCATACCAACTGTTGTAGCAACAAAATGGTGAATGACTGTATTGCATTGCTGTTTTTCAATTACTATAAATAGCAGCCTATTTGACAAGCGGTAATTTGCAGCATCAAACTTCTTCTCAAAAGATATGCTCTGCTACCATTCCTGTTGAGTTCAGATTTGATTTCTACCCCATCTTCTACAAGGCACAAACCATTCTCCATTTATTGTCAACCCCTCAGTAGCATGAGTATAGGATCAGTGATATAAACATCAACAAAGGTAGTACTGGTGACTTTGTTTTCTCTTAGAACATCAATTTCAAAACCTGCAAAAAGGAAAAATATGTCAGTAGAAAAAACTGCATTTAGTTTGTTGCCATGATATGAATACAATCAACGGAACCTTTGTGTGCTCTGTTTGGTTCTTTAGCAGTACTGTAGTTGCATTGTAGTTTTGCTTTCGACTCCATTTTCAGATTTTGAGAATAGGGTGCAAGTTCGAAATTGTACTTAGATATGCTTTGATAAAATAGTGTTATATTGGTTTTACCATTTAAACAGTTGATTTTCCTTGTTCAATTTCAGATTCAATTTCAACAATCACGGGCTGAGTTATGCAACAGTCTACCACCTGGCACAGAGCCTACAGATGAACAATTGAACGAATTGTGGATTGCGACTGTTGGTGGCCCCACTAGGTTTGGCACAACTTATGGAATGGCAAATAGAGCATTTCGTAAATTCCAGTCGCCCCTGGAAGGCATATGTTCTTCCAATGATGCGGGTCATTGGATAGAGCGAGTGTTATGGCCATGGAGCAGAAGATTCTTTAGCTATCTATGCAGTTACAGGCCTCGGAGGCTAGGGATAGGCGGAGGGACGAGCAGCTACAGGCTGCAGAGGATGGGGAAAGACGGGGGGACGAGCAATTTACGGGTATGAAAGCTCAATTAGACTTATTACTTTCTTCGAGGGGAATTCCCCCTTGTCCTGATGACGCTCGTAGCTCCAAGCGTCGATCTCCCCATTCTCAATCTAGGGCACGACATCGAGAGGTTAGTCAGGAACTGGGACTTGTAGATGAGCCAAGTAGTGGTGATGATGATGGGGAGCACGTGTCAAACACAGAACAACATGGTTGAATTTTATGTATCTTACACACTTATAAATTTTTTGGTGGATTTGTAAAAATGTGAAAGTGTTTGGTGGATGTTTAGTTTGATGTTGTAGACTAACTTAGTGTAGACTAGTATAAGTATAATGTTTTGTGGATGTTTGTAAAGGTTGAAGTAGTTTAATGTTTTTTGTGAATGTTGAATTACATTTTGATTTAACTTTGAAGTAGTTTCGAGTTGAATTTGATGTAGTGCGGGTTGTAGCATGTTATTATATGTGCTTGTTGGCAGCTATTTGAGCTGGTTTTAGTTAAATATAGAACTGGTTTGCATTGTTGGTAGGTGGGCAGTGGCAAAAGTAGCAGAATGTTGCCAATTTTTTTGGAGAAAACTGACCTCATGAGGTCGGTTATTTTAATTTCATTTTCCAGATTTTAAAGAAACTGACCTCATGTAGTCGGTTGTGTTCATATCATTTTGCACATTTTAAAGAAACCGACCACATGAGGTCGGTTGTGTTCATATCAATATCCAGACTTTAAAGAAACCGACTACATGAAGTCGGTTCATGATTGTCATTATTCATAAATTTATAGTTACCGACCGCATGTGGTCGGTAACAGAAAAATAAATAAATAAAATTTTCAATATACCGACCACATGAGGTCGGTAACTTGAAAAAAAAAAACTCATATAATTTACAGACCCCATGTGTTAATATACCGACCACATGTGGTCGGTAACAGAAAAATAAATAAATAAAATTTTCAATATACAGACCACATGAGGTCGGTAACTTGAAAAAAAAAAAAACTCATATAATTTACAGACCCCATGTGTGCTTATATCGACCGCATGAGGTCGGTATGTTAATTTTCCTTTTTTTGGGACTAATCATGTACCGACCACGTGTGGTCGCCTTTGTCCGACCTCATGAGGTCGCTAATTATTTGCGACCACCCATACCAGACCTACTTTTGTGGTCGGTTTTGAGGTCGCATTTTTTCAGAAACCGACCTCGTGTGATCGCTTATATCAATTTTTTTTGGTCGGTTTTCAGCAGGTTTTTAGTAGCGAGATTACACTTAAAATCTACTGAGTAGACTATTACAGTAGTCATTCAAGTGAAATTATTTAGAAAATTAATGATGGACTTTTGAGCTTCCAAAACTACTCCTTTCATGCACGATGTCATGATTAATTATAACTTATAACTTATAACTGCTGCTAGTAGTAATTTCCTTTTCATTTAATTATCTGACATTTAACTGTTATAACCGTTGCTAGTTAGTAGTAGATATTAACCAAAAATACAATAAGAATGAGAAAAATGCCAAAAAAAAGGAGAAAAAAGATAAATGCAAATGTTGGCCATAGAGAGGTGTCACATCACCTTATTTATGTCTAGTTTTATTATATATATAGATATAGATTATATTGGATCTTTTGTATACATTTGATTAGGGAGAATCTTCCTATTTTAACATTTGTTCAATAATTCAAATTTGTTACAGACAGCCTTACTGGAGAACAAAACATGAAAACAGAGGTTTTTTTGTTGTGATTTTTCATACAGAATTTGATTTCTCACAATTATGATTTTCTAGCAGTGGTTTGTTATTTTGTCTTAGTTGTAGACTTGTTGTGGCTGTTAAGTGTTACTCCATCTGATATGGACTAGCATGAGCAGGTAACCCAAGTGTTCGATATATGTCCTAAAAGAAAGTCGTGCCCAAACGAACAAAAGTATGTAATCCTTCATTTCCGAGAGCCAAACTATATGAACGTTGATCAATATTTTTTTAAAAATATATGTTTCACCATATTGATATGAGAAGACTTGCAACTTATAGTATTTTTAGTTTTTTGAATATCTATGTTGACACTCAATTTTGTCCCTCCTTTATTCTAATATATTTCCTTAGGCTTCTAAAATTATTAACGAACTAAATGCTTTGTTTTCACTACTATTTTTATTTTCTACTACTTTCTATATCGTTACTTTCAATATTACTAGCATTACTTTATCACAAATTTTAAATGGTTCGTCATCGTTTCATTTTAAGATTTGTACTCGTTAAATTAATTTTACTTTATTAAATCCTTTACTTTCTACATACTAATTACTATTGGTCTTCACATAATATATATTGTACTGGTTATTAAGTTAAAAGCCCAAGAATAATTAAAACGAAGAAGGAATGACCACAGTTTCAACCAATTCACATTTATTTTAAGCAGCCCATTACCCATTCTCACCCGTCCGGCCCAAACCATTATAAAGAAATTTTTACTCATTGTAGCTTCTTTTAAGACCTAATTAGTAATATTAACTATCCTTTTATTTAATTATATTTAGTAGCTAATTAACTTTTCTAAATTACAAATGGTTCAAAAAATACATACCCAAACACATATATCTTTCTTTTTTCTCAATCACTACCTATTTCAGATTTTTCATTTCTCAAAACCCTAAAAAATCTCTCTCCCCTTTTCTCAATCACCACCACCATGGCCGCACCGTCCCCTCTCTCTTTTCTCCGTCTCCCTCTGTGCTCACCCCTCTTTCTCTCTCTCTCTCTCTTTTCACTCTGCAGATCTGGCAGTGTGCATTGTTGGTGGCGGCGGTGATGGACTGATTTTGAGATGGCGGCGGAGAAGATGACGTAGAGGTGGAGAGATTAGGGTTTTGTTGGTGATGGAAAGATTAGGGTTTTTTGGTGGTGGTGGTGTCTCAGATTTGGGTTTTTGGTGGTGGTGGTGTCTCATATTAGGATTTTGGTGGTGTTGGAGAGATTAAGATTTTTTGGTGGTGGTAGTGTCTCAGATCTGGCCATGTGTATTTGTTAAAAGCCAAATACAAATACATTCAAAAATCTACATCTCACAAATACACCGTTTTTTAATGTATTTGTCTTTGTATTTTTGAGTGCATTTTTTAGTATATTTTGTTAATAGCCAAACACATTATTTTTTTGAATGTATTTGAATTTTTTGGTCTTGTATCTGAATGTATATGTTGAAATCCATTCAAATACACGAAAATTTGAATATATTTGGCTTCATAGTTGTTGGAATGTACATAATGTATTTGAAATACATCAAAAAAAGCCAATGAAATACATCAAAAAAAAAAAATCAGTAAAATACATAAAAAAAAAAAAGACACGAAAATACATTATGGCAAAAAAAAAAAATCACTGAAATACATCAAAAAAAAAAAAATCACTGAAATACATAAAAAAAAAATCACTAAAATACATCAAAAAAATATATATTAATATCTAATTTAATAGCTCCACCATTAAAGGCTAAAATCAAGGATCATGTTTTTTTTTTTACCTTGTTCTCATGTATTTGTTGGCAACAAATACACAGCGAAAACATACACTATTTTGCCAAAATGTAGCTACAAATGGTAATATTTAAAAGGGTAACTACAAATGGTAGGAAGCTACAATAAGATAGTCATTTGAGTAAGTTTGTCGACCAGCCCACCAGGCGAGATCAGCCCATCACCCTTTAACACCAATCGGCCCACACTATCCGAATACCCGATCCAGCCCACATCCACTTTCTACCCGACCCAGCCCATGTGTCTTTTAACATCAGTTGAACCAAACCTAGCCGCACACTCACCTCCCCTCTTTCCCCTTTCGACCAAGAATCAATTTCCTTTAGCCATGGCAGAACCCGCGCCCCCATTTTCGTGCAATACGCACAGCTCACCTCTTTCCCCTTTTGACAAAGATCCATTTTCGGTGCAACCTTCCCCTTTCCCACATTTTTAGTTTCGATTTAATTCTGGTTTGTATTTATGATCCCTTGTTTGTGCGTTTGATTTTTCTGTGTTTAATTCAGTTACTTAGTGTCCCTCATGTGATTTGCTCGCTCAAGCATATAGTATTTTCCTACTGTTTTCTTGTAAATCCCGTGGTTATTTTCAGTATTGTTGGTTCCTTAAAGTGAGTTTTTGGGCAACTGTGTGTTAAAGTTTGGGGTAATTAAGTTTAGTTTTCCCTTAACGCTATGAAGATTAGTTGAAATGCAGTCCTTTGTCTTAGCATTACTGTATGTGTTTGTGATTTTGAATTTTGTAGGTTTGGTTGATTTAGATTCAATAAAAGAATCTGTTCCTTTTTTTGTTGAGATGCATCTTGCTTAAATCATCTATACAGAACTCTGTTAGGCTCAATCTCCCTCGAAATTGGTTCGCACACTAGTTGACTGCCTCACACATCTGTGTATGCCTTCATATGAGTTGACTGCTATGGCATCCCTGTTTCCTGCTTATAGTTTGATTCAAGATCTTATTCTCTTTGTTCTGTTGTGAAGCTAATATGATAAAATAGCATGCTTAAAGATTATTTAAGTTAACTTTCATAGGGACCAGTAGGAGCTATCTGTGATTTTGTCGCTTGATTGTTACAGTTTTACCTTTAAACTTAAGACCATAATGTACTCTCAAATTTCCGCCAACTTACGTGTTACAATTGCTACTTGTGCCTTGACCTGCTAACAGCCCAAATTAATCAATCCCCTATACCTTTGGCATGCCACGTCTAGTTGATACTGGATTTCCAGATTCTGTGTTTTAGAGTTAGCAAGTCTTGGTTTCTGATTACTTCTGGAGGTTCTGGTTTTGTTATGAGATAGTTGAACCAAGTCATGATATTTAAAAACCATGAAGCATTTTGTATACTATTATCCGTGAGTAGCATCAGCAATATGTGCTCGTTTGGGCATGGATTAATATACGCTAGATGACTTTATATGTGCTGAAAGAATTTATGAGTAAAATCGTTGTTTGTGCTCCTACCCATCTTTCTTCATTAAAATTTATTTTGAGGGTATTGTTGCCATCCCAGTTTCTTTAATTTTCTTTTTTTTTTCCCTCCATAATGACTTTAATCGGGTTTTCTTTCTAATCCTTTTCATTCTCTTTCTTTGCATGAACTGAGAATTTCGAATCCCAAACATCCTCGAGTTGCTTCGACAACCTTGCTGCCACATTAATGAGACAATGTTGCGTATCGCTGCTGTTCTTTGTGACCAATCGCCATGACGGCTTAGGCAAACAGTGGACGTTTAAGGCCAAGCCTGCAGCTTGCCATCAGCTGCTGTTATGCCTCTGTTTTTTCCTCTATGTTCGAACTGCCTTGGGTATACAGAAGCCTTGGACCTTGGCTAAATGTCCCATTAATTTGTTCCGTTCTTGTTTATTTGTTTGCTCTATTTGCTTGTGTGATATTTGTTGAACGTTAAGACTATTAATCAATTTTAGTCATACTGATTTTTCAGGGAGTTTAAGTTAATAGGGGGGTATAGATAAAAAAAAGGTGAAGAAGGGTCAAGGTAAGCACTGTCACGTTTTAAGACAAAGAAGGAGAGGTCACAAAAAGGGAAACTGGAATTGAAGTTCAGTCAGATCACATTGAAATAGCAATTTTACGTTTGGCCATTATTTATGAGGAATTAGAATGGCTATTAGATCCAATGAAGAAAGAGGTTTGGTCAAAATCCCACCACACACGTTTTGAAATATAAAAAAAAAAAAAGCAAAGCAAACTAGTTTTTATGGAACTGTTCCACTTTAGCTTCATCCTAACATTTGAAATGCATATTTGTTAAAATAACCTTTACACAGTTTATATTAAATTAATATTCTTTCTATAAAACCTTTAAACATTTATAAAAATTAATCTTACAAACGACTGTTTTAATTTATTAGTCAACGTAATTCCTTTTCTCCAAATATTTACAAAACATTGCATCGTCTTGCGTTTTCTTCAGTCTATTTATAATTAAGCTCTTTTATACAAACTATTATATTTTCTACGAGTCCTATTTTAAATAACATTTTACATGTCTATCTATAGCTTTAGCTATTTTTTTTCTATAATATTATATTTACACTTAACCTAATTAATTGTAAGTCCGGTCAGTTAACCATTATTAATGGATCTTAAAGGATGCCTAATACCTTCCCTCTAGGTTAGTTGAACCCTTGCTTAGATCTTTCGATTTCGTAGACTTTAAAATAAAATCAACTTTAGATAATTACTTTAATTAACTTTAGGTGCCCTAATTCACCATAAATAATTAGGTGGCGACTCCCAATTTTAAATAACTCTAAAATTACTGAGATGTTGTAAACTATTTTGACTTCGATTAAAATAGGGTATAACAATCCAAACATTAATTTAAAGTGTTTAATTAATCTAATCTAATTTAGCTTCCAACATTAGTCAAATTGAATCTCGAGAAGCAGAACGTGACAGCTATTTTGGGACAGAGGAAGTAAATCATATAAGCAGAGAGGCTTACAAACTGCACGAAAGTGATATTGAAAAATATTTATTTCCAGAGGGAGCACAAACAATTGTCCATACAAGAGCCCTTTCCAATAATGACAATCCTAAACACATTACAACTTTGCACCTAACAAGAAGTTTAGTGCAAGCAGCTAAATTGAACATCAGAAACTGCTAAACAAATGAATATAAAAAACCAGATTCAGAAACAGAAAAAAAAATAAAAAAAATTTAGAGAATCATTTAGGGACAAGTAAAGCCCTGTAGAGCCTTCTTGCTGCAAACATTAAGAAGTAAGTTAAGGGAAATAGGGAGATTAAGGTTGATTCCCAAAATGTTAGCCTTAAGTGCAGTGCAAAGGCAAACAGCAGCCTCCAAGTCCACAAGATTTTCTATAAGACTGCAGCATGGTTTTACTGGTGGAGTTCCAAGTGTTACATTCAACAAACCATTAAGCACATTAGCACAAACACCTAATTTTAATGCATCAGTTGGGCATTTGCCTTCTTTCAAAGGAGGAGGGGGGCACGGCTTTGGGGTTGGCTTTGGCTTTGGTTTTGGTTTAGGTTTAGGACCAGGGCAAGTATTGCATGCACTCACCACTGTGAAGAAAAGGATATTGAATAGAAGAAACAGGGCAAGTGACTTAGCCATATTGGACTCTAAAATTTGCTAGCTAAAGGGATAGTAATAGAGAAATGTGTTGAATTGTGATGATGCAGAATTAAAAGGATGGTTGGCTTTTATAGGCTGCGTGCATAAGGATGGAAGATCAAAAGAATGATGAGAAAACATTCTTAACCCATGTGTGTAAACCTGGAATTGTAGCTAGCAAGAAGCATATTAAATTATTAATTAATCTGGTAGATCTTGGAGGTATGTGAAGAAGGAATTAATACAGGGGTGCCATGTTCCTTGTTTAGTTCCAACCTAGAATTCTATTGTTTTATTTCATTCCTCTATCAAAATATTCTATATACTGATGGTGCATTCCTCAGGCTCGTCGGTAATGTTTCCGATGAATTTCCCAATGAAAATCCCTTACCGACGACTCAAATTACGATGGAACATCCAAATAGTCAAGTACAGGGGATAATTAGGATAAAAAATAGTTTAGGTGTACACTCAGTAAAAGGTTTCAAGTTCAGGGAGATGTAGAGATATTTTGCGTATTTTCTAGGTTACTAGTTGATTACACTTTAGATAATTATTTGTATTTCACTTTAAATGACTTGACAATATAAATTAAAGATTTAAATTTGAATCCCAAACATTGCAGAAAATCTCCTTGTACTAAAATGCTGGCTAGAGTGTTACTCAAAAGGAAAGCAAAGGCTGTGTGACTGTGTGAGCAAACTTTGACAAGTTCCACAACCACCGAGGGGTGTTCTGGGATGGATGAGATCCTTAACTAGAGTTCTCGAATTTGAGTCCTGAGAGTGGCGAAATTCCTAGCTAGGTGTGCTACCCCATGTATCCCCTGTATGCAGCGATTCTAAATTAATCGAGCTAGTGAATTCCATATACCAGATGATTATGACAGAAAAGGACAAGGAAGTCGTGAAGCCCGGCGGTTTAGCTTAAATTGGATTTCTAATTCGGTCTTGGCATACTATAAGGGCTCGTTTGGTATGATGGATAGAGAAAAATAGTCCTGGGATAAAAATTAGTACCGCCTTATCCCACGTTTGGTTGGAAAAAAAACTCGGGATAACTAATCCCGGGATTAGAGTGTTTTTTTATCCCACCTTGAGGGTGGAATAACTAATCCCGGAATAACTTATCTCGGGATTAGTTATCCTGGGATAAGTTGTTTCCAACCAAACGAGCCCTAACTGTAGTTTAATAATCTAGTCACGGGCTAAACAAGAAGCTAGCAAGTGGGCTTCACTGGAATTTTAATTAGATTAAGAATATTCTTCTCGTGAATTTTGTCAAATATCCCCACGTCAAATTATTGATATTTTCTTGTGTTTATACTGACTAAACTGCTCTTGTTAATTTGTTAAAATATTTCTAGTGGAATCATCTTTTTGTACCAAGTATAATTTAGATGATGCGAGCTTCATTTTGGTTGGATTTAATTTGGAAATTGTTTTCTAATTCACAATTTATTTTGCATTTAGACTTGTAACTCTTGTTAATAGTAATAGAGAATTGGTCTGTCTCAGAGGAACTGGTTTTGCTCCTAAAACCATCAGAACATACAATTTCACTACTAAATTGATGTCCCGGAAGAAAATCCTTTCTTAGTCCCAACACAATCAGCTTTTAAATGATTATACAGAGAAACTGATTGCCTTGACTATATACTTCATTCTATTCTAAAAAAGTTAATGTAATTGAACCTACATTCTACAAGTTGCCTTGGAAATAAGAAATTCGACTAAACTTCATTCTATTCTCACTACTGGAAAATAGGCTTATGGCAACGCCGATAAAACCGTTGCTATAGACATGCGAACCGTTGCTATAGATCTATAGCAACGGTTTAACGTGCGTTCCATCTGCTCGCGTGCCAATATATCTATGGCAACGGTTTATGCAACGGTTGGTAAAACCCGTTGCTATAGCCATATCTACAGCAACGGTTGTTCCTCTTTCTGATGCAACGAGTTTTTTGTGTGTATTTGGAACGGTTTCCAACCGTCCCCATAGCCCTTTAAGCAACGCCTTTTGAGGATATTGCAACGGTTTCGTAGAGGTTATTGCAACAAGCTTTTCCTTTATTGCAACGGTTTTTGTCTATTACAACGGTCTTTTTGTATGTATAAAAATCCAGTGCAATTATTTGGAACAGCCTATTGCAATGGTTTATCTGAAATAGTAGCCCTGGTTATAAATTGATATATATATATATATATATATATATATATATATATATATATATATAATACAATACAAATTACATAAATCTGAATGTTCAACCCAAAATGCATAATTAAGTTTTACATTTCAAGATTTAGGATAAGTTTCAAAATGTTCGCTAGCAAAAAGATTCTTAGAACATGTAGAAAGCTTCATAAAAGATCTTCTCAAGTAAGATCAACGTCTTCACTGTCTCCTTCCCTTTCTTCATTTTCGATACCTACAAAAGAGAATAAATAATGTCACTACCCTTCAAATGCACGCGCACATAATACAAAGATAAAACTTATTATAAACAGATACCAATTTTGAAAAGGGACAGGGATTGAATAACTAATTCCTTGAGGTTTGAACTTAGCTTAGCTTAAGGAATTTTTAACTGTGAGACTTTGCATTTTTTTAAGACTTTTTGCATCACACAGAGGAACCATACTTGATATAAAAGAACTTAAATGCGATCCACATTTGACTCAAAAAAATGTTATCAACAACAGCTATTTCAAAATAATGAGTAGATTGAAAACATGGAAGGCGAAATATGGACCATACTAAGTCCTATTTCATACTAATGAGAGAAGGTAAATAAATTTGGACTCCTTAGAGACAACCTCATGCTTTCACACAAAAAAAAAGTTAACTATCTAACTCAAACCGGATTAAACTTAAGCTAAATTGTATGAACTAGAAAGGGAAGCTAACACCTCGACACACATCATTAAACATGAACTGTTTTGAAACATGATTAAGCTAATAACTTAGTTTATCTACTGCCTAAGTCACACGAAAACACATAATGAAATTTAATATGGGGATGGGGTTACTAAAAGTAAGCATTCAACTCACAATCTTTCACATATAGTAATAAAACCAGTTAACCAACGAAACCAGTATAAAAATCGATGTCGAACAGATTTGGAAGAGCAGCAAAAATCGAGTCTCAAATGGTTACCCAGAGCTCATTTTATACAAGAAAATCAGAATAATCCAACATTAAACATAACATTAACTTCGGGAAACAGTAAAGCTCACACCTTTCCATGAGATATTTACTAAATCGAAGTAATTCCACCCATTTCTTATCTTCTTTAAATGTTATAACAGCAAAATAAGCAAGCAGGTATTAAATTTACCAGTTTCAAAAAAAAAAAAACAATCAGGTATTGTAAAGATGAACTATTTGAGGACATCGGGGAAGAGGATGTGATTGAGGAACAACAAGCTATAACAACTGTACACAAGGGGAAGCAAGTGGCAGTAAACAAAGATCAAGTCGTGGTACAAAGAGAATTTGTAACAGTTAATAACGAGGTACAAAATGTTGTCAAGGGTCATAAAACTGGGCAGGGGAATAATCAGAGAAAAAGTTATAACAAGTGGCAGCCAAACAATGGCAAGAATAATGGGAAGAATCAAGGCAATGTTAATAAGCAATTTCCTGCACAAGGAACCAAAACTGTGACTAAGGTTGGTACTTCTAGTACCATGCAAACTGCTAAAACTGTTTGCAACTTTGGATGATGGCAATGAAGTGCATGAAGAAGTGTTGGAGGTTGATCAAGGTGGAGGTACAAAACAACAGAATGCTACAGGTCCTAATGCTAATACTGGTGTGGTGTTGCATGCTACTGAGGGAAATCAACAGCAGGTGAATGTTGATACTGCTGTGAAATCAGTTGGGGATGCAGCAGGTACAGAGGTGGGAAAAGTGTTGAATGCTGGTGTTAATGAAGATGTTGGTAGGGAATCTGCTGTAAACTCTAATGTTGTGCAAACTAAAAACAAGTTTGCATCACTAGAGGAGGGTGAGGATGAGGCATCAGTGGAAATTGTTGATCAAGCTACTGGTAGGCAGCTGGTTGCAGCAGAGAATGGTGCTAGTGTACAACAACAGCTGCTGGCAACATTTGATGCTACAGGGATTCAAAAAGAAGTGACTAATGATGCTGGGGTTACTTTGAATCCTAAGGCATCTGTGTGCACTCCTGGAAGGCAGAAACACTAATCTGGTAAGATTAAACAGTGGGTTGAAGCTTCTTTTCCAAGTCTAAATGTGCAGAAGGTCACCATGAATAAGGCTTGCCATGAGGTTCCTTCCACCACTTGTTTTACTGGTGAGAGGAATTTGTGGAGTGATCAGGTTGAAGAGGGGACTGAATTTCTGGTGGAGGAGGCATGTCCTTAAAAGCAACATGTTTGCAATAAGGGACATGCTGCAAGGAAATCTTATTGTGCCAGGTTCCATTATAAATAATCAGGAGATACATATATTTCCTGAGCAAAGTGCAGGATACTCAGAGAAACAGCAGCAATTAATACTAAATGAAGGGAAAGATCATGTGATGGACAAAAATGCAGATACTGATGATCAGACTCCAAGTTGTGGTGTGCTTACAAAGTCACCTGATGCATTGAAGTCTAATAAACATGCAGCACAATCTGGTGGGAAAGGTAAGATTATGTCACGACCCAACCCCGTGGGCCGTGACTAGTGCCCTAGCTGGACACCCATACACACTCACTTACCAAATCGGTATATCAAAGACTTATCCGTATTCAGCATACATTAAGTTATATAGATACTGAAATCGAGTGTCGTCTTAAGCGGTCATATATAGCAAAATATCATACAGAAGCCGACGAGGCTGGCGGAAAACACATCACCCAAATATATACGTCCAGACACTCACATATGGGTCGTCTCGGCCATCACAGCAAACTGACCGCTTAAGACATCGATCACAGACATAAACGAACAATAATGACCCATGACCCACATATAAGTCTACATGCCTCTAAAAACCACAACAGAAACATATGACGGGACAGGGCCCCGCCGTACCCCAAATGGTCATATTTACAGAAACATGTACGACAAAAGATATGTACCAAAAATATGGGCTCCGGATCAAAGGAGCACTCCAAAGTAGCAGAATAGGTATCCTACACTGGCGGGTCACCAGAACGAACGTCTGCACCTGCGGGCATGAAACGCAGCTCCCGAAGAAAGGGGGTCAGTACGAAATATGTACTGAGTATGTAAAGCATGGAATACTGTAATCCAAATCATAACTGAAATAAGGAGTATGGAAAATGATTACAGAATCAGTATATCAAAGCCTGTTCTGAAAACATAAGTAATGCAAATAAAAATCATGCATATGGCTCAGGAACGTGGTTGCCACTCCGACGCTGGCGCCACAACACATCATACTCCAGAAGGTTTCAAATCTCCGTACAGCCCCGACACACATCATAACATCATAACACATCATACGCCGTAACACATCATAACACCGTATATAGGCGGTACCCGGCCCTTTAGTAAGTGGCTCGGCGAACCGTAACACATCATACTGCCGAATATAACATAGTGCGCACGACAACAAAACTGGCCCGGGACTCGGCGAACGATATAATAGTAGTATGCACGAGCGGAGTAGTGAGAAACCATATGCATATAAATAAATAATTTCCAAGACTCGATGAACATATATATTTACCGACATCTGAAAGCTCAGAAACAAGTATCGGGTCAATCGGAATTAGTATACGAAAGTTATGAGCTTTTGAAGTACAAAACCTTCTAAAAGCGTTTCAGAAGCCATTTTTGGAAAAATCAAGGCCAAAATCATGTCAAGTATCTTTCGGATATCGTTATGGATCAAATCAAATAGAACCTTGGAATCATATGTACATATCAAAATATGTATCAAGGACTTTAGTCATATTAATCATCTTTTGAACAACATTCGGAAACATATCAACTAGAACTCCAAACATCGTAAATACGCATCAAACCATATGGAGTAGCTTATGGAAGTCAAGGATATTAGCCATCCTAGAGGCTCTAAGAATAAGAATCTTTCTGAAATCGTCCATATACGTCATATATTTATTCATAAGGATCATGCCAAAGAAGAAAAATGTTAGGCCTTACATACCACGCTCGCCTCCTAAGCTAATCCCAATTCAACTCTCGGGCTCCCCAAGATCTACAATAACGTTATTAATTACCAAACGTTAGCTACAAGTACTTAGAAATTCAATTCTAACTAGCACTTGTCTACAAAAATTTCGGCAGCATCTCCCCTGTAAATACAACAACCCCGAGAATTCAACTCGACCAAATTTATCAACAATCATTTCAACAATACCAACAATCAATTTGGAACATATTCTAACATTAGTAACCCGCACAACATTCAAAACAATCCCACCAACTCCGCTCCACCCGAAACTATACAAATGCAACAAAAGCCACAACAATAGATTTTCTTCCTCCAAATTCATAAACTACAACAATAATTCACACTTTAGCAACTTCACTTCTCACAATTACATAAAATCACATTAATTCCTACAACAACTCACAACAAATTTCAATGCCGACTTGAACCATTAAACCTTCATTTACATCATAAAGGCCACAACAACACAACTAACATGCTAAATAAAATTAATTCATCTTTCCTCCACCATACAACACTACACGGCCACAATCACACACACACACACCCACACGGCCCACACACAACACATAATATTTTCATGATTTTCATTCATTTCTACATACTACAACATACATAAACCTTCCATAACCTATAAAAGAAGAGAAATTCTTACCTTTTTCCTCAATTTTCCACTTGACTAAAATTTTTGGACTTGCCACCAAGAGTAGTTTTCTTGCTTCAACAATTATACCACGTTGAAGAGGACCTTTGAATTAGTAGGAATACTAGAAGAATTAATTTTTTTGGATCAAAGATTGAAGGCTTCAAATTTTTATTTTTTTTCTTGGCCGAGAGGCCCTTCTCTCTTGCTCTCCAATTCTTTTTCTTGAAAGTTCTTGAATTGATGAATAATAGTGGCCCTTTTCTCTTTTTATTTACTCAATTTAGCTTCTACATGGGCCTTGGCCCATTCCCCCTTTGGTCGGCCACCTTGGGCCTCTTCTCTTCTTTTTTTTTTCTTTTTTTTTTCCAAGCCCAATTATTCATGACTAATTATTTTGTAATTCATGAAACTATTTTTCCAAATTTCTAATTTTTCCCTTATCCTTCCTCAATATTTCCGCATCAATATTTTCATGAACAACTTATGTATTAAATAAAATCAAAATATTGCCTTATCTCTTACTAGTCACAATTATTTCGATTTATCCAAATGTGCAAAATACGGGATATAACAGATTACTTCCCAACAGCAAAAGCAGTATGATGCAAAAAATCCAAGAGCACAAGGGCAGAATAATTCAGGGAAGCTACAGTGCAGCCAAGAGGTGGATAAAAACAATGTAAGTCCAGATGGTGTTGAGGAGAAAACACATGCAGGCAGTCCAGAAATTGACATATCTACTGCAGAACATGCAACACAAGTTGATAGTAGTTGTGTCAACAAGCAGCAGCCAAGTAAAGCAAAGGGCCAGAAATCAATGCAACAACAAACTGTAGGTATTCATTATATGCAGGATTCAAGTTCTAGTTTGCAAGCAACCGAAACTGTAGTAGCAGCAGGTAATATAGTAAGTACACCTGCAGCTGTTTCAAGTAGAAATTTTTTTGATTGACCCATCTACTAATACAACTACGACAACAACACGGGTCAGTTATGTTTCATGTCTCGGCAATAGGAACTATCTGCTAGTACAGTTACAGTTAAATGGAAATGAATCACTTCTATAAATAAAGTATATCGCAGTCAAACCTTTTGTCTAGCAAGTGTGTCCCAGTGAATATCTCTAAAAAATGGATGCAGCTTCACCTGCATTAGGGTCATAGTCATTCTACAATTTATTCTCGAGATCCCGAATGAACAGAGTTAGGTTCAATATCAAAGTTAGTTGTAAAACAGAACATCACCTCTGATGCTCCTCCAGCTCCAAGTCTCATATTAGGATCTTCTGTTAGTAATCTGAAATTTACCACGATAGCAGCTTTCAAAAGTTGAGAGAAACAAAAATTTCTACAATAGATAAGTTACAAAGATAAGAATATTGTGTTTATTATTACTAAAGCCTTTTTTTTAGTCACCCAAACTTGCAGATCTATTATAATGTTGAAAGCGATATCGAGCCAAATATTTGAAATAGTTCTACATCAACTTTGTAAACAAAGAGGATTCTTCCTCATTAAATATGTCAAGCAGTAATACAGTGATATACAAATAAGAGCAGTTAAGGTAGCCTTACTGCAAATAGAAACACTGCACAGGCAGAGTAAGAGCCTTCCCCTAGTCCCTTTTGCAGGCGTACAGAACTGCATCTATGGGGAAGCCAGAAATCAAAAATTCACGAAAAAGGATGGTGATGCTGCAAACCAGCTTAAAAATGCCATTGTTGTAGCTGACATAAATCTCGTGCAGTGGTTCACTTTACATTTGTCAAGATCATTGCTAATAAGAACTGTAATTCCAGCTGATGCACAGGTGGCAGCAAATGTAAGAGTAGAAGTGATCCCATCACCAACGGCAAATAGACTGACAATTGTTGCATTTCTATAACTTCTTTTCACCAATATTGCATATACATCAGCTATAGAAAGTACAAGGCTCCATATGATCTATAATCCAACAGCTGCTACAAGGTAGCTGAAAGCAGTAACAGTGGGGAAATCAGAGGTGGTAACCATAACACAAATAGAGATAATGATGCAAATCTTAGTAGCAACACCTGAAAAATCCAGAATCAATTCAGCAACAATTAATTATTGTTCAAAACCGAGCCAGTTCACATTTTTGGCAGAATAGATCCACTCCAAATATATAATTATCACGATTATCCTTTACATAGAAGATTCTTCGTCTGTTCCATTGGGAAGGATGTGTTTTTCTTCACGCTAGATGGAAGTACTGTCTACTCTTTGTAAATACAGAAGAATTCCTGAATGGAAAAATATTAACTAAAAGCTTTTGGCATCTAATAGAGGGTCAAGATTGTTAATCGATTTTAGAGTATTTATAAACAAGTTTTTCATTATAACTGACAATGCTTTTTTAGTCAAAAGTCGAGTGCATTCTAGTGATCCACGGTCTCTCTCAAATTCACAAAATTAATTCCTCATAATTCAAGCATGCTAGGGCCTCCATCTATATT
This sequence comes from Lycium barbarum, assembly GCF_019175385.1. Lineage (NCBI taxonomy): Eukaryota > Viridiplantae > Streptophyta > Magnoliopsida > Solanales > Solanaceae > Lycium > Lycium barbarum. The sequence continues at coordinate 8,608,738 of NC_083340.1, forward strand.
TCCTCATCCCATAAATGAGAACTAGCTAAAAGCTGAAGGTTCTTGGAAAACGAACTTCCCAACTGAAAACTAAGAAGATGAAAATGGGACTTTAAATAACAACCAGTATAAAATTAAATTACCAACGAAACCAATATAAAATTCAATATCAAACAGAATTGTAAGAGCTACAAAATATTATTGAAATTACCTTTCGACGAGCAACGAATTGAGGCGTTTGAGAGTTGACAATGCTTCGAGCTTTCACCGTGGACAACGAGTTTAGAACAAGAATAAACAAACACAAATGAGAAGCAAAAGAAAGGAAATTCCAAGAGCAAAGAAAACCTAATTTCTGTTAGATTCTTGAGAGAAAAAATCGTGTCTCACAAGCTCATTTTATACAACAAAATCAGAACAATCCAACATTAGACACGACATTAACTTCGAAAACAGTAAAGCTCACACCTTTCCGCTAGATATTTACTAAATCGAAGTAATTCCACCCAACACAACAACAAAATAAGCAACCAGATATTGTAAAAAGATTGAGACTAAAAAAAAAAAAAAAGGAATATCAAGAAATCAGAGCCCATACTTATTCAAAAAAATAAATAAATCAAAACTCATACCCCAAACGATTTTATTTTAGAATTGGAAGAACATGCAAAATAAATCCAGAAAAAAGAGATGAGAGAATAGAGAAGATAACCTGGAATGGAGTAACCCGGCTACGAGATTCAGTAGAGCATTGATAATTAGGGTGCAAAGTGAACTAGAAATTAGTAGAGAGAGATAGAGTGAAGTGGGTGATGAATTTAGTAGAGAGAGAGAGAGTTCAGTGTTTAATTTGGTTCAATACAGATTTTACGATTTTTGGCTAAAAGGAAAAATAATGTGGTCTCTGTGTCAGGCGGGTCTACAGTGAAAATAAGGAAAATTTGGGAGGGAATTTAAAATCGTTGCAATAGAAACAAAACTGTTGTCATATTAAAACTATTGCAACGGTTAAAAAAAACCGTCCCATTAGGGACATGTATGGTGACGGTTTAGATACAATTGCAACGGTTTAGACGCTAAAGTGTAGCTATAGCATTCTGTCCTTGTGCAACGGGTATAACCGTTGCAGTACCTCGGTTACAGCAACGGTTGTATAATCGTTGCAGAGGAAGGCGTTGCCATAGCCCTAATTTCCAGTAGTGTCTGAAAAAGTTAACGTAATTGAACCTACATTCAACAAGTCGGAAATAAGGAATTCGACTAAGTGCTACCAATGAATGTAACCGTAGCACTTATGTGTGAGTATACTTGTAGTATTTCTCATCATAAAATTTATAAAAAAAATAAAAAATGAAGAAGTTCAAAATTGAAACTTTATCATAGCATACAATCTTGAGATACTTCACCTGTTACTTACTACTGAAATTGTACGTAATATATTTTTATCTTGAGACTAATTTATGACTAAGGCATTAGTTGTATGCATTTTAAATTCCATGTTAATAATACTTTGATCAACAATAACTATCCTATGAAATTCAATTTTCAACTTTGTCACAGACGATACTTACTGGAGAATACAAAACAAAGCTTTTTTTTTTTTTTTGGTGATTTTTCATATAGAATTCGATGTCACTTTTCATTTTTCCATTTTGATCTGCTTTCCTAAAGCAAATGGATTTATTGAGATAGTAAACTACTTCCTTTATGTTTTATCCTTTAAGCAGTTATTTAGATTTAGAATGGTTTCGTCCTCTTTCCATCTCGTATTTCCTTATCGTTCTACTAATATGGAAAAAAATTCAGAGAAGTTTATAAACTTGGATGAATGCTACATGCTTTTTTCCTTTCAATTATAATTCTCTACCATTATTTCTGCTATTTAGGCGTAGTTGTAGTGGCTGTCATCTGATATGGACTAGAATGAGCAGGTTAGATTTAAAAGCCGTCAACAAGGTGTTCAATATGTCCTCTGAGATTTAAGAAGGAAAAATCGTGCCCAAACAAACCAAAATATGTACATTATAAGTAGAAAGGCAAACAAACTGGACGAAAGGGATACTAATAGAAACATATTTATTTCCAAAGGGCACATAAACAGTGGTCTTTCCAACCATTAGCAATCCGAAACAAATCACAACCTTGCACCTAACGAGAAGTTTAGCGCAGGAGATAAATACAACATCACAAACTGCTACAGAAATGAATATTAAAAACGAACTTCAGAAACAAAAAAGAAATTAGAGAATCGTCTAGGGACAAGTGAAGCCCTTTGGAGCCTTCTTACTGCAAACATTGAGAAGTAAGTTAAGGGAAATAGGGAGATTAAGGTTGATTCCCAAAATATTAGCCTTAAGTGCAGTGCAAAGGCAGACAGCAGCCTCCAAGTCTACAAGATTTTCAATAAGACTGCAGCATGGTGTCACAGGTGGAGTTCCAAGTGTTACATTCAACAAACCGTTAAGCACGTTAGCACAAACACCTAATTTTAGGGCATCAGTTGGGCATTTGCCTTCTTTTGAAGGAGGAGGGGGACACGGCTTTGGCGTTGGCTTTGGCTTTGGCTTTGGTTTTGGTTTAGGGCCAGGGCAAGTGTTGCATGCACTCACCACACTGAAGAAAAGGATATTGAATAGAAGAAACAGGGCAAGTGACTTAGCCATATTGGATTCTAAAATTTGCTAGCTAAAGGGATAGTATTAGAGAAATGATGATGAAGAATTAAAAGGATGGTTGGCTTTTATAGGCTGCATGCATAAGGATGGGACAATCAAAAGATTGATGAGAAAACATTCTTAACCTATGTGTGTAAACCTGGAATTGTAGCTGGCAAGAAGCATATTAATTTATCTGGTAGATCTTGGAGGTATGTGAAGATGGAATTAATACAGGGGTGCCATGTTCCTTGTTTAGTTCCAACCTAGAATTCTATTGTTTTATTTCGTTCCTCTATCAAAATATTCTATATACTGATGGTGCATTCCTCAGGCTCGTCGGTAATGTTTCCGATGAATTTCCCAATGAAAATCCCTTACCGACGACTCAAATTACGATAGAACATCCAAATAGTCAAGTACAGGGGATAATTAGGATCAAAGATAGTTTAGGGGTGTGTTCGGTATGGAGGAAAATGTGTTCTTGAAAAGTAAGTGAATTTCTACTTATTTTCTCGGGTTCGTTTGGGTAGTGGAAAATAAATAAATTTCTTACTTATTTTCTCATTTTCGTTTGGTTGGTAGAAAACATTTTTCGAAAAATACCCACTCAAGCCCCACCACATCCACAACCCCACCAGCCCCTCCAATTTTTTTAATTTTTAACCACGCAAACTTTCAATTTTTATAATTTTTTAATAAATATAAAATTAAATAGGAAGTAGAAAATTCGAGTGGGGTAGGGGGTGTGTGCGGGGATAGGTGTAGAGAATAAAAAAAGAAAACTTTTCAAAACTTAAAAAAAAAAAATTAGAGGGGGTGGTGGGGTGTCGGGGGGTGGGTGTGGGTGGGGTGAAAAAATAAAAAAAGAAACTTTTTTAGGAAAAAAGAAAAAAAAATTGGGGGGGGGGGGGGGGCAGGGGGTGGGGGTGGGAGAGGGGGATGTGTTGGTGTAGAAAACGCAGAAGAAACATTTTTGGGTGCGGGGGGTGGGTGTTGCATAGGTTGCGGGAGTGGTTGGGGTTGGGTTGGGCAGGGAGTGTGTGGTGCATGGGTTGCAGGAGTGGTTGGGGTTTGGTAGTTGGGGAGTGGGGGTGGATGGTGCAAAAAACAAAAAACAAAAAAAATTCAAAACTTTTTTTTCAAAACAAAATTAATTTTTTTGGGTGGGAGGGGGGGTGTTGGGTCGCGGGGTGGCGTGGGGGTGGGGGTGGGTTGTGTGGTGCTAGGGTGGTTGGTGGAATGCACTTGTGGACTTGTTTTCTCTACTTTTATTAGGAAAGTCATTTTCCCCATTTTTGAAGAACTTGTTTTCCTAAACAAAATATTTTTCAAAATTTTTGGCTAAACGAACGTGAGAAAATCAAAAAATATTTTTCGGAAAATGTTTTTCTCCATAACTGAACACACCTAGGTGTACACTAAGTAAAAGGTTTCAAGTTCAGGGAGGTCTAGAGATATTTTGCGTATTTTCTAGGTTAGTAGTTGATTACACTTTATATAATTACTTGTATTTCACTTTAAATGACTTGACAATATTAATTAAAGATTTAAATTTGAACCCCAAACATGGCAGAAAATCTCCTTGTACTAGAATGCTAGCTAGAGTGTTATTCAAAAGGAAAGCAATGTGACTGTGTGAGCAAACTTTGACAAGTTTCACAACCACCAGGAGGTGTTATGGGATGGATGAGATCCTTCTATCTTTGATTAGAAATCTCGAATTTGAGTCCCGAGAATGACGAAATTCCTAGCAGGGTGTCCTGCCCCATGTATCCCCTAGGCAGCGATTCTAGATTAATCGAACTAGTGAATTCCAAATACCAGATGATTATGAAATAAAAGGACAAGGAAGTCGTGCGTTCGGGGAAATGTGAAGCCCTGGCGATTTAGCTTAAATTGGATTTCTAATTCGGTCTTGGCATATACTATAACTGTAGTTTAATAATCTAGTCACGGGCTAAACAAGAACCTAGCAAGTGGGCTTCACTGGAATTTTAATTAGATTAAGAATATTCTTCTCGTGAATTTTGTCAAATATCCCCACGTCAAATTATTGATATTTTCTTGTGTTTATATTGACTAAACTACTCTTGTTAATTTGTTAAAATATTTCTAGTGGAACCATCTTTTTGTACCAAGTATAATTTAGATGATGCGAGCTTCATTTTGGTTGCATTTAATTTGGAAATTGTCTTCTAATTCACAATTTATTTTGCATTTAGACTTGTAACTCTTGTTAATAGTAACAGAGAATTTGTCTGCCTCAGAGGAGCTGGTTTTGCTCCTAAAACAATCAGAACATACATCTGTTCATACTAAATTGATGTCCCGGAAGAAAATCCTTTCTCAGTCCCAGCACAATCAGCTTTTAAATGAGAGAAACTGATTACTTTAACTATATACTTCATTCTATTATGAAAAAGTTAACGTGATTGAACCTCTACAAGTTGCCTTGGAAATAAGGAATTCGACTAAGTGCTACCAATGAATGTAACCGTAACACTTATGCGTGAGTATACTTGTAGTAATTCTCATCATAAAATTTATTAAAAAAACAAAAAGAAGAAGTTCAAAAATTGGAACTTTATCATAGCATACAATCTTGAGATACTTCATCTGTTACTTACTAGTGAAATAGTACGAGATACTCTATATTTTAATCTTGAGACTAATTTATGACTAAGGCATTAGTTGTATGCATTTTAAAGTCCATGCTAATAATACTTTGATCTACCATAACTTTCCTATGAAATTCAATTTTCAATTTTGTTACAGACAATACTTACTGAAGAATACAAAACAGAGCTTTTTATTGGTGATTTTCATATAGAATAGAATTGGATGTCACTTTTCATTTTTTCTGTTTTGATCTGCTTTCTAAAGCAGGTGGATTTACTGAGGTAATAAACTAGTTCCTTTATGTTTTATCCTTTAAGCAGTTATTTAGATTTAGAATGTTTTCGTCCTCTTTCCATCTCGTATTTCCTTATCGTTCTACTAATATGGAAAAAAATTCAGAGAAGTTTATAAACTTGGATGAATGCTACATGCTTTTTTCCTTTCAATTATAATTCTCTACCATTATTTCTGCTATTTAGTTGTAGTTGTAGTGGCTGTCATCTGATATGGACTAGAATGAGCAGGTTAGATTTAAAAGCCGTCAACAAGGTGTTCAATATGTCCTCTGAGATTTAAGAAGGAAAAATCGTGCCCAAACGAACCAAAATATGTACATTATAAGTAGAAAGGCAAACAAACTGGACGAAAGGGATACTAATAGAAACATATTTATTTCCAAAGGGCACATAAACAGTGGTCTTTCCAACCATTAGCAATCCGAAACAAATCACAACCTTGCACCTAACGAGAAGTTTAGCGCAGGAGATAAATACAACATCACAAACTGCTACAGAAATGAATATTAAAAACGAACTTCAGAAACAAAAAAGAAATTAGAGAATCGTCTAGGGGCAAGTGAAGCTCTTTGGAGCCTTCTTACTGCAAACATTGAGAAGTAAGTTAAGGGAAATAGGGAGATTAAGGTTGATTCCCAAAATATTAGCCTTAAGTGCAGTGCAAAGGCAGACAGCAGCCTCCAAGTCTACAAGATTTTCTATAAGACTGCAGCATGGTTTCACGGGTGGAGTTCCAAGTGTTACATTCAACAAACCGTTAAGCACGTTAGCACAAACACCTAATTTTAGGGCATCAGTTGGGCATTTGCCTTCTTTTGAAGGAGGAGGGGGACATGGCTTTGGCGTTGGCTTTGGCTTTGGCTTTGGTTTTGGTTTAGGGCCAGGGCAAGTGTTGCATGCACTCACCACAGTGAAGAAAAGGATATTGAATAAAAGAAAGAGGACAAGTGATTTAGCCATCTTGCAAGAATATTTAATTTGCTAGCTAAAGAGAAATTAGAGAAATGTATTGAATGATAATGGTGATGAAGAATGTATCATATGGCTGGTTTTTATAGGCTGCATGCATAAGGAGGGAGATCAAAAGAATGAGGAGAAAACAATCTTAGCCCATGTGCACAAACATGGAATTTTTGCTGGCAAGAAGCAAATTAATTAATCTGGGATCTTGGAGGTATATGTGAAGATGAATTAATACAGGTCGACATGTTCCTCATCTAGTTCCAACCTATTAATATTACAAACACCAACAACACACCCAGCGTAGTCCCACAAGTGCGGTTTGGGGCGGGTAGAGTATTCGTAGACCTTACCCCTACCTTGGGAGGTAGAGAGGTTTTTTCTGATAGACCCTCGACTCAAACCTAATAATATCATTGTTTTATTTTATCCCTCTATCAATGTATTTTATATACAGACGGTGTAAAATATATTAATATGAGTGGAGTTTATAGTAGGGGGTTATCTTATTTTCTAATTGACTAGTCAATTGCACTTAGATAATTACTTGTATTTCACTTTAAATGACTTGAAGTGTAAATTAAGAATTTATATTTGGACCCCAAACATGACAAAATCTCCTCACTAGAATGCTAGCCAAACTAGTGTTACTCAAAAGGAAAGCAAAGTCAGTGCGACTGTGTGAGCAAACTTTGACAAGTTCCACGACCACCAAGGGGTATTGTGAGTTTAGTGAGATCATTCTATCCTCAACTAAGGTCTCGCGTTCGAATTCTGAGAATAGAGAAATTTCTAGTACTGGGCGCGTCCTCTTTTATGTGCCCTATGCGACGAATCTGAACTAATTTAGCTAGCCACAAGTTCAGGGAGATATGAACCGCTGGTCCATTATTGGATTTGTAATTCGGTCTTGGCGCGGCATACTATAGTTCAATAATCTAGTCACGGGCGACACAAGAACCTAACAAGTGAACTTCACCAGAATTTTAATTATATTAAGAATATTCTTCCCATGAATATTGCCAAAGAACCCCAGCTCAAATTAGTGATGTTTTCTTGTGTTTATACTGAATAAACTACTATTGTTAAATTGTTAAAATATTTCTAGTGGAACCATCTCTTTGTACCAAGTATAATTTAGAAGATGCGAGCTTGATTCTGGTTGGATTTAATTTGGAGATTGTCTTTTAGTTCACAATCTATTTTGCATTTAAACTTTTAACTCTTGTTAATTAATAGTAATAAATAATAAGTTCTCTTACGCTCAAGCAAAAGAAGAAGCTCGGCTATTTCCCTTCTATTCTGAAAAATTGACCTAATTGAATCTACATTCTACAATTTGCTTTCAAAATAAGGAATTCGATTAAGTGCTACCAGTGAATGCAATTATAGCACATATGTGTGAGTATTTGAAGTATTTCTCATCATAAATTTTGTAAAAAGAAAAAAAAAATAGAAGAAGTTTACTTGTTGGAACTTTGTATAGTGGCATACAAATTACAAACTTGATATACCTCATGTGTTGCTAGTGAAATACTCCTAGTTAGTTGTTTGTCTTCAAACTAATTTATGACAAAGATATTAGTTGTATTTGTTTTAAAGTGTATACTAATAAATAATACTTTGAAGTTTGATCTACCATAAATATATTAAAAAGTTAAAGTTAGCTCATATTGTGTAACATGGTATTAAGTAACGAATGTGTAAACTAGGATCAGTCGAAAAGAGTTTCTCTAGAACAATCCAAGATTGCAACTTTCTGCTATTTCCTCTTTTACAAAGGAGAGTAACTATGCAGAGTTTATTGGGCCTAATCATTATGAGTTGAGGATGGGCCACTTTCAAAAAATTGCGTGCCCTTCATATGGATTGGTCTTTATTTTTGGGCAACTTACAATAATAACTACCTTTTAAGGATTATTAACAATTAGTAGCTACTTTTTATCAATTTACAATTCGTAGCTAGCTTATGACAAATTCGTTGTATCTGAGTTTATTTGAATACACTGTTCATTTGTATCCAACCTTATCTGATGTCACGTGTATTTGACTGTATTTGAATACATGCAACCTTAATATCTCTGAATACATGTGTATTTAAAATGATTGTATTCCAATGCATTTAAATAGATGACGGAGATGTGGATTTTATTGTATTTATATATTGTTGTAACCTTTTGTTTGGCTGTATTTGATATATTCGAGCTCCGATCATCAAGCTCGCCGCCAGGCGTCGCAAGGGTTAAATGTATTTGACTATATTTTAATGTATTTGAGCTGTCGCCGGCTAGTATTTCACTGCTATAGAGTGTATTCAAGTGTACCAAACAATGAAAGGGGTAAATTTGTATACAATAAGAAAAATTCAAATACAATATTTCAGATACACTGTATTTACTCGAAAAAATTGTATACAAAAATATGTATATAGATCATTCAAACAACATATACAGTCAAATAAATCTAGTTTGCTTGAAAATACAATCAGCCAAATTCATTAAACTTATATTTACACTAAAAAAATGACGAAATACACTCAGTCATGAGATACAAGAAGGAGAAAAAGTCATCGATCCCGGTCAAATCTTCGGTCAAATACAAAAACAAATACGCTAAAATTTTTACGAATACGCTCAAATACACTCAGATTTGATATACAAGAAAGAGAAGAAACCATGGATACTGGTCCAATCTCAGGTCAAATAAAAAAAAACACTAAAAAAATGTCCAACATCAGGAAGCAGGAAACAATCCAGTATGTTTGCTCCTCCACCCATACGAGAATGTGTCTGCATATCTTCATGCAAATATTCTACAACAAAATTCATAAATTGAATAATACAGTCTCTGATCTGGACGGTGGCGACAACAGTACACTCAGATCTGGGCGGTGCAACGAAGAGAGAAGGGCAGAGAGTGGTGAGAGATGACAGTGCAATAGAGAGAGATGGGTTAGAGACTGTGGATGAGGAGAGAGAGAGAGAGAGGTGAAGGAGCGGATTTGAGAGGGAATGGAGAGAGAGAGAGAGGCGATGGAGGAGAGAGAAAGGTGAGGGAGAAGAGAGGAGTGAGGGAGAAATACCAGCCATAAACCTAATATATTTTGGTATAGCTACGAATGGTAATTTACAAAATCACTATAGTTACTAAATATAAATAAATTAAAAGGTAGTTATGGTTAATAATTACCTGTTAGAGGTAATAAGCCAAGTAATTATTCCTTTTAATTTTTACGCCTTAAATAGCTGGTCTTTAATTTTTTTTCCCTACTTGTCATTTAATGAAAATTTGTGGGTCAAAGTACCCTTATTCGCTAGTCTATGAAACCAGAGATTATGGGCTCGAACCCCAGCAGAGTAAAAAAAAAAATGACAAGGCAAGGTTTTCATAAAAACTATGTCTATTCGGGGTAAAGTTATGCCTTAAGGCATAGTTCTGTAGAAATTAAGTTATACTACAAAACTATGCCCTAAGGCATAACTTTGCCCGAATATGCATAATCTCCATGAAAACCTTGCCTTGCAATTTCTTTTTTCAGTTCGAACCCAAAACGTGAGGGGTATTTTCGGCCACCTTTTTATTACTTAAAGTGTCGAAGGACAAAAATGAAAGACCAGCGATTTGAGGGGCAAAAATTAAAGACCACCCCCGAAATAAGGCATTTGTTCGAATGGCCCGGCCACTTTTAGCAAAAGGTAACCTTGGTTGAAACGCGAAATACTTGTACTGTACTATTTCCATTGAAGAAATTGCATGATTTGTCATTCAAATGGGTTGGTCTTTAATTTTTGTCCTTCAAAATCGAACTTATGCCTAGTGGAGCGTGATTTTTAACGGCATGGACATAACTTGTGAAATATTTTGATGCGAAATTATAAACTTATGCCCCGTGAAAAAATTATTTGCGTTGAGGGACAAAAATTAAAGACCAATGCAAAATGGAGACAGAAGTGCAAATGACCCAACCATTCCTTACAATAATGGAGTCCACTAATTGGTATACATTCTTAATCTAAATTCAAAACTTGGGCCGCAGAACTAAGAAGCTTAGGCATATAAAACAATTCTCTAGTTCCAACTAGTGGTGTTCATGGTTGAGACAACTACATATATATACATCTTAAGGAGAAATATTTACGAAATGTGACGATAGTTTTATATTTACAAAACATAACATTACAAACCATATACAATACATGCTTTTAAATATATATATATATATATATATATATATATTATTTTTTTTATTTTATTTTTTTTAAAAATTTTTTTTAAAAAAATTATTTTTTCGCTCAAAAATTTATGTATGAAAGTTGTATGAAATGTGTATATCTCGCTCAAGGCTTAGAAAGTTCGCTCAAAATTTAGTGTATGAAAATGGTATGAAAAATGTATGAAATGTGTATATCTCGTTCAAGGCTTAAAAAATCCGCTCAAAATTATGTGTATGAAAACAGTATGAAATTTGTATCTCACTCAAGTCTTAAAATTTCTGTTATATCCCGTGTTTTCACACGTTTGAAAAAAACTTGAATTATATTGGATTCTTGAGATATAAGGTCAAATTTGATATTTTGTTGGACATAGGAGCTATGCATGAAAGAATAGAGTCATGAAAGTGTGAGACAAGGCTAAGGGCAATTTTGAAAATTAGTTTCGGGAATTACAAAACGTGGACTATAAGTCATTGGGCCAAAAATAATGGAATGGAATTTAAGGCCCAATGCATTGTAGTGGCCGGCCATAGTGGCCCAAGCCCAAAAATTTGTATTAAATTTCCATGTGATTAATTATCATAAGGTCTTGATCCAAGCCCAACTAATTAGTCATGTGCATGATCATGTGACAATTAATATAAGAAGCCTAAAGTCTTCATTATATGCATTAGAACATTCAAGAAAAATAAGCAAGAAAGAAGTCAAGAACAAGAGCAAAAAAACCAAGAGGGTTTCGGGTTTGGCTTAGAAAAATAGCCACCAAAAATATTGCTCCAAAAATTCATTTCTTGTGATTTTCCTACTAAGTCAAGGTTCCTTTGTAACTTGGTATAGTTGGTTTGGAGTGGGGAGCATTAGATTCCTCAAAGTGAACACAAGTTCAAGTGAAGAAGACTTGAAGAAAAGGTAAGAATTTCTACCTTTTTATTGTGTTATGAAGTTTTGATTGTGTTGTAGTATGTAGAAATGTGTTGATTGTATGGAAAAATGGAAGTTTGTAATGTGGGTTTGGAATTGGAGGTGTAGCCGTGTGTATATATATGTTGTATAGCCAAAATGTATAGAATTCATGTTATATTTTAGTTGTGATTGTGATGAAATGCATATGGGAATTGAAAGTTGGATGAATTTAGTTGATATGGAAAAATAAGCATATGGCCGTGTGGTATATTGCATTTGGAATAGAAATGAATTAAGTTGTTTAGTGTATTGGAGTGTTGTTGTAATGCTTGATATGTAAATGAAGTTAGAATGATATAAGTTTGTATTGAATTGGAATGTAGAAACTTATGTCGTTTTAGTATGATTTTCCGACATTAAGGAAATGAAGTTGTTTGGTTGTGAATTATGATGATCATTGATGAATTTGGAAGTTGGAAACTTGTTATGAAGTTGTATGCCAAAGATTTGATGTTTTGCATAAGTTATGACTTTGGCGGAAAGTTGTATATTATGTATATCGAGTGTATACCTTAAGGAAAACGATATGAAATGTTTCTAGAACTATATGGTGATGATCTTGATTGTTGTTGAATGTGAAATTATTGATATTAGTTGAAAGTGGGCTGAATTGAAGATTTTGTCAACTTGTGAGAAAAATGACTAGTTGAGGGATAATTGTGTTTTTAATGTTCATTGTTGATATTGTTGTTGTCGTTTGGGTTGTTGTTGATGATTTATAGCCGAGTTGAATTCTCGGGGTGCTATATGTATAGGGGAAGTGCTGCCGAAATTTCGGTAGCCAAATATGCATTAAGTTGGAACTTTGGTATTCATAGCTTACAATTGGTAAACTTGACCAATTGCAGTTTTTCGACGAAACGGGAAGTGAGTTTGGAAAGGCTTAAGGAGCGTGAAAGGTATGTAAAGCAACCCCGATTCTTCCCTTGGCATGCCCTTAGTGTGTTAGGGTCGGATCCGGGCCTCGAAAGACTTCTTGGCCCTCGAAATCCGCAAGAGAAAATTTCAGTTTTTCCTTCAGTAGAATTGAACCATCTTTGATACGTTATTTCTTGAAATTATGCAACTTTGCTCCAAATTACTTGGAAAGTCATAGAATGTCTGTATAACCTTTTTAGGTGGTACCATAAGCTTAGAGGGCATGATTTGAGCCCGCCGCCTTATTTGTCCCGAGGCGGGCCCACTATTTCCGGTTTCTCCCTTAACGTGCTAAAGCTTCCTTTTCAAGCGATTTTTGAAAGAAATGTTTTGATTACCCTACTAATCGCTTAACGAATATTGTTTTAAATATTCTATTAAATATTATAAATTATTTTGACACTCAGAATGACTTCAGGAAGGTTATGTTTCTGTAATTTATTATGATGTCCGAGATACATTTATTATGATTCCGTCCGACTCCAGTGGATTTGTTTGGCTGTGATACGCTTCATTGAGTCTTTGAAAACATTTGTGATATTTTTAAATTGCATTAGTCTCTCACTACTCCATTCGTGGATGTCCCAATGTTTCCCACACTGAGCCCGGGCCAGGATATGTTGTCAAGCGTGATTCTCTGCATTGTTCGCCGCGCCCCGATGTGAGGGGGCAGGTATACGCGTACATGGGTCTGTGGAGTATGATGTGCCATGTCCGCCTATTCTGATCTGATCTGTTATGGCCATTCTGATATGACATTTTATGATACGGGGCCACGCCCCTTTTTCTGATTCCTCTGTATTGTGGCACCAGTGTCGGGAGGGTGACCACGTTCTGTCTGCCGAGTCCCGTGGCAGGGGCCGGATATGATATGACATATGTTTCTGTACACATTCTGTCTGTTTTGGAAAATATGCATTTGACACTCTGGATTTTGTACTCATTTTCTGTAACCATTATGATTTGACTTCTGTGATTCCGCTTTACATATTCAGTACATATTTCGTACTGACCCCCTTCCTTCGGGGGCTGCGTTTTCATGCCGCGCAGGTACAGACGACAGGTTCGCTGATCCATCTGTTTAGGATCCCACTTCTGCTATTTTGGGGCGCTCTCTTCTTCAGAGCCCATCTTTTGGTACAGTCTGTCACTGCTATCTGGATATGTACTTTGTTCTGGGTATGACGGGGCCCTGTCCCGTCTTATGATTATGATATGTTCTGTAGAGGTCTGTGGATACATCTGTGTGGGTTCTGTACATATGTTTGGGATACTTTGTTCTATGATGGCCTTATCGGCCTATGTGTGCCAAGTCTGCTTTTCTGTTAAATTCTGTAGTGTCCACTGATATTATTATTATATTATTATTCTGTTAATATGCTAATTTGGGTATCGGGTACGTATAGATGCCCAGCTCGGGCACTGGTCGCGACCCACGGGGTTGGGTCGTGACAATTTCGCTCATATTTCTGTATATATAGTTCATGTTAGATTTCTATAAAATTAATACAGCTACAACAATATTGTATACAACTTTGATACAACATTCAAGGCTTAAAAAGTTCGCTCCAATTTTATGTATGAAGAACGTATGAAATGTATGTTGACACCCAATTTTGTCCCTCCTTTATTTCAATTTATTTACTCGGGCTTTCTAATATATTGACGAGCGAAACACTTTATTTTCACTATTATTAATTTTTACTATTTTTACTATCAACGTTACTAGCACTACTTTATCACAACTTTCAAAATGGTTCGTTGTCATTTCATTTTAGGATTTGTACTCGTTAAATTAATTTTACTTTATTAAATCCTTTATTTTCTGCATACTAATTATTATTTGTCTTCACATAATATATATTGTACTAGTCACTAAATTAGAAGCCCAATGGAATTTATATGGAGGAAGAATTTCAGCCAAATAAATGGCCCAAATAATCAGCCCACTTGTCTAAATTCGGACCCAGCCCACGTCCTAATAACTAGCCCAATACCCGACCAGCCCAACTAAAATACCTGACCCGGCCCAACTCCCACATTTTTCATCTTCTATCCTAAAACAAAAATACCAAACCTAATCCCTTCTCTTTCTCCTTCAAACCGCCGCCCCCTCCACTTCCTCCTCTCTCTCTTTCTTCAACCCACGCTCCTTCCACTTCCCCTTGTCCCCCACACCTCTCCCCCGCTACTTCGTCTCTCTCTCATACGCTCCTCTTTCTTCTCATATTTTCCTATAAAAAAGGGATTTTTGGAGCAAGAAAAGGAAGGAACTGAGACAAAAGAAAAAAAAAACAGAGGGGGATTCGATTGGGAGGGACACATACCATCTTCCGCACTTGATTTTTTTTTTCTTTTCCGGTGAACTTTAGCCGTGACCAACCATTGCTCAATTTTCATTTTTCTTCGTTTTGAAACTCTAGTTACTTTAATCGGGTTCGTTCGAGTTCGAGTTCGAGCATAGATTCGAGACCTCGACGCCTCGTTCATTGCACACAAAAAAGGTAAACAAGGATACACTTATTGCTTTTTTTTAATTTTTAGTTTCTGATTTAGTCAAAGCTTTTAGCTTATTCTGCTATTTTTCTTAATTATGTAGTTTTCTTTGTCGTCATGTTATTTGTTTGATGTTTGGGAGTTGTTAGGATAGGTTGATAATTTCTAAAATGAATTTAAAAGACGTATACTGTATTTCGGGTGTTTAGACTGAATCGCCAGGACTTAGAACCTATTTAAAGTCGAATATACATAGGATATACAGTGGGTTATCAAGGTAAGAAGGAGACATACATTCGACATACATCCGATATACACACCGTGGTGTGTATATCTTAGGTATACTGTGTATATGGTTAAAACAACTCGACACTAACCCTCTTTTACTCTATTTGTTCGAGTAATATAACTTGACGCGAATGCAATCTGTTTGGGGTTATATACGACGAAATGATTGTATGACATGTCGAGGTTGTTTGCTGTTTCGTTTTGGTCTCTAGTTTATGTTCTATGCTCAGTTCTATTAGCAATCATATACTAGGCCTAGTTCTATTTTTAGTTTGATTAGTATTTTAGACGGAAATAAACATGTCTCAGATCCTGATATCAGTTATGTCTGAGTGTTTCGTTTGTGAAAATTCAAAAAAATAAATCATGTCGAGCCTATTTCTGGATATCATACCCAATTCTCATGATTTGAAGTAAAACCTTTCATTAATTCAAAACGATCAGATAAGCCAATGACATCATGTTAGTTGTTTAGTTTAAGTTGACTGATGTTATGTATTAGTATATAAATCTGGGCATATATGGTATTTTGCTTTAAAATACATGTCGGTTGATAGTTATGCCTCTTCGATCTCGGGTTAGCGTTAGCTTAGTTTCTTAATATAAGCTGGTTTAATCAATCTGTGTGTATGCGAATATTGTTGATTATGACAGATATATACGAGTCCTGTCTGGGTTAAAAGAGTAGTGACTGATTTTGAGCATTGTTTTGGGCTGCTGCGTGCTATGATTGATATGCCTAGATGGTTTGAAAGCCTAATCATGCTCGTTTAGACTACGTTTATGCATATAAACACATTGCGACAGATCTGTTAACTCACGCTCATGTGTGTATGGAACCTAGTTGATCCTTTCCTTATGTGCTAAAGTGACCAGCAATGTTATCTTGATTGTCACCCAAAGTGCTATCTGGTTTCTTTCTTTCCCTATCACCCTGGTTGAAATTTAAAGTGCGATATGTCCTTTTCTATCTTTAATGACGCTAGAAGACACACACTGTTAATCAAAAATCTAATTCGAACATGGACCCATTATATTTGTTTAACTTCTTTTCCCATTGCTTGTTCAATATACTAATCATTGGCAGCCCTCCCCTGTTTTAGTTGAAGGCCATTGGCCTGTTTTGAATTTGCATTACATATGTCTAATTTTATTTATTGGGTTATATACTAATCCTTTTTCTTTTGTTTTTATGCATGACCATCGCATACGAGTCCGAGAGACTCGTTCTTCTTCCGCATATGGCGTTGGGCTAAAAGCCCAATATGACTCTTCTCCTGTCCAGCCCTGTCCACGACAAAAAATAACAAAATATAAGTTTTGGGCCAAGGCCCAATA
Source organism: Lycium barbarum (assembly GCF_019175385.1). Taxonomy (NCBI): domain Eukaryota; kingdom Viridiplantae; phylum Streptophyta; class Magnoliopsida; order Solanales; family Solanaceae; genus Lycium; species Lycium barbarum. The sequence goes on from NC_083340.1 coordinate 8,625,466, forward strand.
GACAGTAACAGCCCGCAGCAGTAATACAAAGGAATTTATTGGGCCTAAGCACAATAAATGTGAACAGTTCAGCAGTTGAGCCCATAATAAACGGGTCAAACTCATTTATTCTTCTACTCTCTTCCTTATTTTTATGGTTGTGTATTTTTCTTTGCTTTGTATGACTAACATCTTATTTTATTAACTTAGATAAATTCTAGTATATTAAGGGTTGTAGTTTAGTAATGGGTAGTTAATTCCACAAGTTTATATTCACTTCTAATTATGTTCTAAACTATTTATGGTATCTATAACATTTATTCGAGTAATTGATTTTCAAATAGCATGCCTACGCATTTTTTGGGTTAAAGGAATCATTTTCATTCTTACCATCTTAGGAATTTCAAAACGTCACTAATACATAAAAATATGAATTCGATCATATTTTATAAACATTTTCAAAATTTACCTAATTATACATATTTTTAGCCGAAATTGGTTAAATAAAGAGTGATAACAAAATAGAAAGAAACTTACGGCCTTTTCATCATATTTAAGAATATAGGTCTAGGCATTTCTACCCCATCCTGTTCATACAATATTATTTTTTATCTAAAGATCACATTTGTCAAATCATCTTTTAAAAGGCTATTATTCATAGGCAAATTACCCTATTTTCTACAAATCTTATTTTTTTGAATAACATTACTATATTTTTCATTTAAGGCCTTAGCAATATTTTTGAGTTTCATTTAACATTTAGAATCTTCTTTTACGCAAATTATTATGTTTTCTACAAGTATTATTTTAAACAACACTATTATACTTTCGTTTAGAATCTTAACAACATTTATAGGTCGTATTTTTAAAATAGCATTAGAAGTACTCTTTATACAAATTATTATTTTTCTATAAGTCCTATTTTAAATAGCATTCTTACATGGCTATTTACCACTTTAGTTATATTTACAAAGCTATGTTCTTTTCTATAATACTATATTTACACTTAGCCTAACTAATCGTAAGTCCGGCCGGTTAACCATTGTTAATGAGTCTTAAAGGATGCCTAATACCTTCCCTTTAGACTAATTGAACCCTTACTTAGAATCTTAAGTTTCGCAGACTTTTAAAACGGAGTTAACTTTAGAAAATAACTTTAATAAACTTTAGGTGTCCTAATTCACCATAAATAATTAGGTGGCGACTCCTTAAAATAAATAAAAAACAGGAATCACCAATATGTTGTACTCTACTTTAACCCGGTTAAAATGGGGTATAACAATGTGTATATCTCGATCAAGGCTTAAACATTACACTCAAAATTTTATACATGAGAATGGTATGAAATGTGTATATCTCGCTCAAGACTTAGAATTTCATTCACATTTTTCGTATATAAAGTTCATATTAGGTTCTGGAAAATTAATACAACTACAACAACATTGTTCATACAATATTCAAGGCTTAAAGTTTTCGCTTACAATTTTGTGTATGAAAATTATATTAAAAATTTCGCTCACATATACACATTTCATACATGTTTCATACAGCTTTCATACACAAAAAATTGAGGTAAATTTTTAAGCATTTGAGCAAAAAAAAAAAAATTAAATTTTAAAAAAAATATATATTTTAAAAAATATATATATTTTCTGGAAAAAAAAATAAAAAATGAAAATCCGTCATGTTTCGTAATATATCATTATGTTTGTAAATAAGGAAAACTATCGTCATGTTTCGTAAATATTTCTCCTTAACATGTATATATGTAGTTTTCCCTTCATGGTTTGGTTAAAAACCGATCCAAAGTGAAATTCAAATCAAATCGAATCGATATTTTTTTTGGGTTTGATTTAGTTTGGTTTTAAATTTTAAAATTCGATAATATTTGATTTGGTTTTGATTTTATTAAAATAAAACCTAAGATAATACCGAACCGAGCCGATAACTTATATACACGATTTTTATAATTATATATATAAAAAATATTATTTTAGATCGAAATTACCATGAAAGTCTTGAAGTTTAATCACATATTTTTCTTCCAAAGGATTAGCTAAATTTTTTGTGATCTTTTATTTTTTAGTATTCTAACTTACATAGAATATATCATCAGATATTTTATAGTTAAATATATTTGACTTGTTCTGAGTATACTTTAATGAATTTACATTTACCTAATAAATTTTTTGTCACTTTTGTTGTTTGTTTAATGTGAAGAAATAATAGTAGAAAAAAGAAGGAAAGAGTATATATATATGTATTGTTACAAATCGAATAACCGAACCAAAACCGATAAATGTATATTATATTTGATTTGGTTTGGTTTAATATTTAGAAAATTGACTAAATTGGTTTGACTTTGATTTTGACCAAAAACCGATCCAAACCGACCCATGAACACCTAGTTCCAACTCAAAATGAAGAAATTGCACGGTTTTAGGAACTAGTTGAGAAAAAGGGGAACTTTATTTTGGCTACTAATGAAGTATTAGTATTTGTGCTAAAATTATGTAATGTGAATTTTAGTGTTATATAATTACGTTAAATCATCGTTAATAAATGGTGGGTCATTAATTCATCTAAAAGTTACTTGAACTGAGTCAAGTTGGACTAAACAATTGGTCATAACCCAACCTTTGAAATTTCTTACTAAATTCTTTTTCGTTCATTTCTTTAGAATTTGTTTAATTACCAAACAAAACTAACATACTTTTTTTTCTCTGTTACGATTACATATAAATAACATAGTATCATAAAACAATGTGTACCTTATTAGATAACTTAAAATTCACCTATAAGTAATTTTTATTATAAGCATTGACAACTTACAAAAAATTCCTTGTACTGCTGCTTTTTGGTGCCGCTTGGAAAGTGTATCAGCTTGTGGGGATCTTACTAATGACAAAGCTCAATTTTGAGTGAGTCATTTGCACCTTTTTCCCATTTTGTGTTGGTATTTAATTTTTGGCCCTCAGGGCAAATAATTTTTTTACGGAACATAAACTTATATTTTAGCATTTAGTATCCCATAAATTATGATCCCCGCTCTTAAAAACTTATGTCCGCTTGACATAAGTTTAATTTTGAAGGACAAAAACTAAAGATCATTTGAAGAACAAAAATTAAAAGCAGCCCATTTGACGGGCAACAATTAAAGACCGCCCATTTGAAGGGAAACCCGTGCAATTCCTTCATTTCCATGAGTTGGAACTAGGGGTATTCACAGGTCGGTTTGGATAGGTTTTTGGTCAAAATCAAACCAATTTAGCCGATTTTCTAAATATTAAAACCAAACCAAATCAAATATAATATACATTTATCGGTTTTGGTTCAGTTATTTAATTTTTAACAATACATAAATACATACTCTTTCCTTCTTTTTTCTACTATTATTTCTTCACATTAAACAAACAACGAAAGTGACAAAAAATTTATTAGGTAAATGTAAAATCCTTTCATTAAAATATACTTAGACAAGTCAAATATATTTAACTATACAATGTCTCATGATATATTCTATGTAAATTAGAATACTCAAAAATAAAAGATTCTTGAAACTTCATCTTCCTATGGCACAAAAATTTTAGCTAATCCTTATGGAAGAAAAATATGTGATTAATATTCATGAATTTCATGATAATTTCGATCTAAAATAATATATTATTTATATATATAATTATAAAAATCATGTAAAAATCATAATTTCTCAACTAGTTCCTAATAACTTTTATAAAATGATCTATAACATAAATTTCTCTTTATTAATTCGTCATGTTTTGATCCATTCAAATTTAGCCTAACCCATCCGTTTGATACTCGAGCGGAAGTAGGGATGTGAAAAATAATTATGGTAAGTGCACTCATCTTCTCAATCATAAAACACATATGCCACATAATACGATCATTAACTTAAGATTTACAGAATTTCAAGGGTTGAGTCATGACTCATGCGTGTGCTGTTGTATTCTGAAATTTGGTTTGCATCAAGATTAGATTTTCACATTAACTTAAAGTACATATTAATTGAATCATTCACAGTCTGAATTAACAAACACTGTTTTGAATTTAATGGGAAGTGATTAGCAGTAAAAATGTAAAATCCTATTAAATTTTAACAAAGCATAGACTACAGTATATCTTAACTTATTATCAATAGAACTTCTACCCAAACGGAGAGGAAAATTTAAGAAAATGAATGAGCATGGTCCATCAATTCTTACTTCCCCTGCTCATATTTATTGGCCTAATCCTAAAAAAGTACTTTTATGGAAAGAAACATAAAAATAGCTATTTCTGGTTATATTAGTTATCTATTAAATTTATTGCACACTAAAAACATTTAATATCTTTTCATTTAATATCTTTACTTAATTAACGTTCAACTAACTGAAGCTGATGAATATGAAAATTGAACCAATATGTCATTAGTAGTACTCTTATTCTCGGAGTTCGGACCATGTTATTAGTCGTTTTTTTTTTAATATATATTGTTATTATTAGTCGTTTCTCTAAATTGAATTTGTTACAAAAATACAAAATACAATTGATATTTTAGAAAGACGAGAATATAAGAGTAGAGAAACGACTAATAACATGGTCCAAGTATAAGAGTGCCAGTTATTGAAGCACTGTATCATTTGTTCAAGTGGATCAAATCTGAAGTTCACAAAGAATAACACGAATTACAAGGCCAATGAATAGTCACGGGTGTGTTTTCTGTACCTATTGCCTATTGGTTGGTCTTGTGATCCCCAAGACCAATAAAATAAACTCCACCAACACATTCAACTTTCAACAAAAGATCTATACAAAAATTATTAGCCACCTTTATTCCAGGCTAGCATTAGTTCACATGTCTGCATGCATGCCAAAATTCAGTGGCTCATTTCTCAATTATTTCATATACGCAAATTGCCTATAAATACATACCTCAATTTCTCTATACACTACACCTAAAGAAGTAGTACTACTACAAAACATAAGTGCTCTGCTTCAATTTGTTATGGATTCAAAGAGATACTTAGTTACTCTCTTTTTATGCTTTAACATTCTTTTCTTTACCCTTGTAAGTGGCTGCTGGAGTGGATGCAATAATCCACCAATTCCAAAACCAAATCCCAACCCTAACCCTAACCCAAACCCGAGCCCATCCAAGGGACACTGCCCTAGAGATGCCTTAAAATTAGGAGTATGTGCCAATGTGCTGAATGGGCCGGTCGGAGCGGTCATCGGAAACCCACCCGACCCGCATTGTTGTTCCGTACTAGGTGGACTTTTGGATCTTGAAGCTGCTGTTTGTCTTTGCACTGCATTGAAAGCTAATATTCTCGGAATCAACATTAATATTCCAATTGCACTAAGCTTGCTAATTAATACTTGTGGCAAGACTCTCCCATCAGACTTCATTTGTGCCTAATAAGCTATAGTGCTTAGATCTCTTTTGGGTAGCCACAAAATAAGTATTAGCGACTCTCAAGCTAACACTTTAATTTTCATTTTCTGTCGCTACTAATTAAAGTCCGCATTGTTGTAAGTGTCTGATGTGAAGTATTTGCTTTTTGTTGTTGTAGCATTCTAGGAGTTTCTATTTTGTTCACTGAAGTTTCATTTTATATTGTAGTTCTTCTTTGGTAGGACTTAATAGAGCACTTGACCACTTGTTCTAAGGGATTGTTCTTATATCTCTTTTGTTGTTCTAATAGTGCTTTAATTTCTTTGTTGACTTGAATTTCTTATTATTTCACCAATATTGGCTTTCTTTAAATATATTTTCTTGCTTGAACAATCTAGTAAGAATAAAGCACAATATAGTGTTCATGCAATGCCTAAATAGTTTCTTCTGAATTCTTGCGGGGAGTGTTTCTCCTTTAATGAGCTTTACATGGTATAAATACAAATTAGTTGGGCCGCAAAGTGGGAACACCTAATAGAAAACAAAATAATAATAATGACGACGACTCAGTCACACAGTTAGTAGCTACTTATTAGCAAAAGATGTTGTAGAAATTAGTAAGTCATGAACAAGTAGTGCCTCAAGACTATCATTTTGTATTATTATCTTTGTGGATGTAGTTTCAAAGAGAACAAAACTCATTGTATCTGAATGCACATGATCTGAATATATATATTCCGATTTATACGTAGTCTTCTATGTTTGTCACTTTCATCAAGGATGGAACTATGTTTCTTTGTTCGTGAAATTATTGTTCAAAGGTATATAGTCTTGTTTAGTGGATTTGTTTCTGTCTTTTGTTGAATCTTTATCACGGCTTGATAGATTATTTAATAAGCCAATAATTTTTGTCCGTGTTTCAAAATACAGTAACCAACATGTTAACTAATCGATTACGATAAATTGAATCGGATTTTGCTGTTTTTTTTCTGCAGTACCTCGACGTGACATGAGTGTGAAAAGGGTTCAAGAGTCAGTTTCTTTTTATAAGGGGTAAAATTAGTTCTTTTGGATTTTTTACCTCATATTGCAGGGGATCTCGAAAGATATGAAAGATCTTCCTCAAAACCATTCATACGACTTTCATCAAATACGAGTATATATATATATATATATATATAACTTATATTTCCCAAAGACCTTAGCATTTGTTTAAGATTTTCTCTTCTTTAGCTTCTTTATCCAGAGCTAATATTCCTTGTCCTTACTATATATTATTTATGATTGCTAGCAGTAAATAGAGAAGATCCCAGACATACAGTTAACTTGAAAGAACCTCTTGCTTCACTTCAAGATGGGATTTTCTTATAAGAGCACGGTTGGTAGTACGGTTACGGTCTTATTGTTCTTTTTATTTATTATACGAAAGTGAATCAGCTTTTTCTGTCTTGCATAAGAGGTCTTCTGAAAGAAGAAACGATTTGGTCTCAATAAAAGAGCATATGAAAAGAAAATGGAATTGAAAGTTCCTTGCCTTAGACTTCGAGTTGACAGAGAGGAATGACAGAACTCTTGGCCTTACGAGACGCGGGCAACTTTGCTATTCAAAGCTATAGAAGTAAGAAAATATTGTAAGAAATTGGCTATATATATATATATATATATATATAAGTCGAATAAATGAGTTCTTTTTTATTCTGCATCTTCACGTGACTCAATAGGAGAGATTGACCCTATCTCATACTTCTTCAAATAGCAAAGATTCAGCTTCTAAGGAATGATTAAAACGATTTATCTTTTGAATAATCGAAAGTTCCCATTTTGACTTCATTATTTAAAGAAAATTTGATAATTAAAAATCACTTTTGATCATCGTAGGAAAAAAAGTCTTTTTTTTAATTGAACCATAAACGATTTCAATGATTTAAAATAGATAAATACACCAAACAACAAATCCAATTTTTTTATGAGATGGATTAAAAAAAATTAATGTAAGGTAAGATTTTAATTCTTATTCTTTTTTTTTTCCATCTAATTGATAAAATCCAAAGAATAGGGAGGGTTTTGTATCTATCAATTCGATCAAATAGATTGAGCAATTGTCACCGTTTATAGATATTGAAATGAATGCCTTCTGATTACCGATTAACTCCTATCTATCCCATTCTACGGGACTGATGCATCATAAATCAAAAGAAAAGAAGGGGTATCCTAGTCTTTTTTATTTTTACGAAATGCGAGTTGTCTAGGCACAAAGCCAAATAAGTCCAGATTACGTCAAGTTTTTGCTCCTTTTTTATATTTTAGCCTAACTCATTGATTGAGAATTAAGAGACTTAGTGAATATAATTAGTACCAAAAACACCCCTCTTGGCGAGAAGTCAAGAAATCCACACACACAAAAAAAAAATCTAGTTAGGCTAATTTAGGGGGTAGAGAATACAAGATAGGGAATATAGATTCTTTCGCATCTAGATTCAGTTTTTTGAAGAAAAAAATGATTCATCGAAGAAAAAAATCAGAAACAACAATCACATTCCAACTAACATTTCGAATAGAATTTATATATGTTATGGGAGGGAAGGACTCAAACCTCGGAATAGAAGGACCAAAACTTGTTGCCTTACCACTTGGCCACGCCCCATTTAGATTTCTATTCAATACTAATAAAGTATATTTCTGGTTTTGTTTGTTTGTCAACTCTAGTCCAAATATTTATAGCATAGATTGGATTAATACTAGGATTTTGCTATGTGTAGATATAGAATTCAACTTAATTTATTGATCATTACATATAATTCAATTAAGATATTTTATGAAAATATGAAACTTTTTCTATCAAAGGAGGATTTTTGATTGGGCGGGTTCAAAGAAAAAGAAGAATCTTTGGTTTACCTTACTTACTTTCCTTTTTCTTATATCAATAACTCAATCAAAATGCAATTATCTCCAAGAATAGAAAAGTCTGTTATGCTTAATACCTTTTGTTTGATCAGTATTTGTCTTAGTTCGACCCTTTATTTGAGTATTTTTTCCTTCGGCAAATTGCCCGAGGCCTATGCTTTTTTGAATCCAATCATAGATATTAAGGAAAAGGGTCAAAATTACTCATGTACTTTGAGAAAAAGTTTATATTTACCCCTAGTAACTTATGCTACTAGCCCGTGTCCTCACCGTTAATGAAGTGTACAAATTTATCCACATCCCTAACGGATGCCAAAGTGTCATTTACACCTCATTAAAAATGCCACATAATATCCTAGTCACAATATTCTATTAATTTACCGCTGAATTAAATTAATCCGCCCCAAGGTCAAACCCGACCCATAACCCATCAAGTTAAACCCCAAAACTTATCTCTTCAACCTTCTTCATCTCCTTCCTCCATTGAAACACTCCTTCCTCCATTGAAACACCATGCCCTTAGATGGTATAAAAAAATTACACCGTGCAATTAGGAGCATTAAGGAATGTGGATAATACATTTCCCATCTCCAAGCACACCACAGTGCGATTAGTAATGAACTAAATATCCTCATCATCAAGCTCAATAGCCTTACTTGTAACCATACGATACAAAATACTAGAAAACACATCCAAAATCAAGAACTTCAGCTAGAAAAACAACATTTACACACTCGAATTAGTGTTGACAAAAACACAAAAATAATCCTTTTTGCATTTACAATGTGATTTAAAATTAATTTATCATAGTTACCTGAAAAAGAAAAAAACCATATTTTAGGGCATAAGCTAAAAGCATGGTTATTCCTGAGCAAAATCAGTGATACTAACAAATAAAAGTTCGTATTGCAAAAAACTGTAAATTTAAAGACATCATATTAACATTGGGCTCATGCATTTACAACTTGGAACTGAAAACTACAAGACACCTCCTTATTTGTCAATAAAATTAATAATACAAGATCAAGGTGTCAACATTATAGTTTAGCTATGCTTTTACTATTACCAAATGTGTATAAGTTAGCATGAATTGACGGTATAAAAAAATTACACCATTAGATTACTTAAATCGTAATTAACTACAAGTAATTTTCTAACTGATCACTATTCGGCAACCTTAAAAAAAGGGAAAACAGTCTTTTATAAAAGTCCAAATACACCGATAATATAATAAAATCCTTACACTGATAGTGTATATAATTTAAATTCCATATGTGGTGCGCCAGTTACGCCTTGATCGTACCATAGGCAGAAAATGAAAATAACAACTTTGGTTAAGAATGATCGTTTTCTCTACTTACTACTTTGACCAGTTTACCAAACTCTTCTTATGAAAGCATTATGCTAGTATGGTATGGTACCATTATTATGCTGGCATAGTGGTGTTCTCCTCGTGCATTGTGGTACTCATCAACTATTATAACTTTTATCATGTCTATTTTTAGAAAGTTATGCCTCAAAAGGGAGTTATATTTGTGTTTGCAACATCTCCCGTGTAGATAGGGCATCAAAGTGAGGTAATTGATAAAAGCATGGACAACAATATAGGTGTCTGCAACAAGTCAAGCTAGGATTCTCCAGAACAAAGAATCTCGATCTAAATTTGAACCAGAAGATGGGGTTCAAAGAATCTTTGTTCACATCATCCATCTTCGATGATTGATTTGAGAGGGATTAAATATAGGAAAGACATATCCTTAAGTATGATTGCTTCAACTTCTGGACACTTCAAGTTGTCAATCTCATCTATATATATATATATATATACTTGTAGAGAAAGATGTGTTTAATTAAAACGAAAAGGAAAGTGAAAAGTCTAAAAAAGGTATTAGAGGGACCATTAAGATTTTAAATTCAATTATAAATGAAAAATAAGGCAGCTCAAGACCGGCTTGGCCCTTAGACCGATAGGCTTGATAAAACTTGGTCCAGCCCGATCAGACCCCTTAACATCAAATACTTTGAGTTCTTTAATTATTCGTCATTATTTAGTTTGATTATCGTTAATATATTTTGATATTTCTACAAAAAAAAAAAAAAGAGTAATGGGAATAATTAATGTTCCTAATTGTTATTCAGATTATGGGAGCTCTTCGGGTTGTTTGTGTACAGAAAATATAGACACTTACTAAAAGGTTTGATTTAGTGTTTGCTTTTGAAATTCCAACATAACATAAAATTAAGTAAAGATAATTCATATATATATAAAAAAAAAAAAAAAAAAAAAAAGAGGAAAACATAAATCTATATGAGATGTTGGGCAGGTGAATAGGTTTATTCTTAATCTGATATTTCTGTTAGCTAAAGACTTTAACATCTAAAGATCTGAATAGGTGTCTTCTTCACCTTATTGTTTCCTATAGCTGTAATTGTGTGTAAAACTTCCTAAAATGAGTTTTCCAATATAACATAAAATTAAGTAAATATAATTCATAAAGAAGGAAATCATAAATCTATAAGAGATGTTGGGTAGGTGAATATATGTCTTCTTCACTCACTGATGTTTTCTGATAGCTAAAGACTTTAACAACTAAGAATAGGTGTCTTATTCGCCTCACTGTTTTCTATAGTTGTATTTGTGTGTAAATATTCCTATGAGTTTTGCAATGTCAGAGAAAACATTTTGAAGAAAACAATATATGCATTATATTGAATCACATGAGTTTCCTTGCCTTTTCAAAGTTGAAAATGCAAATAGGAAAGAACCAATTTTTTTGTTCTAATGAGTCGGGAGAACCCTTTCTGATGTAGCTGAGAAAGTTATGATGGTTGTTATGGCCTCAAAGGAAATACCAAAAACAGCTCTAATATGGTCTTTGAATTAATTTGTTCAGCCTGAGGCTTGTGTTACCCTTCTCAAGGCAGTACCTTTTCAAAGTTCTTATTTTTGGGCCGAACTCAGATGTCATTTTGGTTACAATTAACTGAACTTTTAAGCTCTTATTACAGTTTTAGCCAACACTTACACCAATACATCACCTTCAATACTAAAAATGTTACGAAAATATTATCTTTGAAAATGTTCACTCTCCAACTAAACACCAAAAAGATCTTCCAGTTAAATATTTTTCATAAATGGACACATTTACCTAGGGGCGGCTCAATAAACATTTATGATGGCCCTTAGATCGATGGGCTTAAAAAACTTAGCCCATCCCGACACAACCCCTTCACACCCATACTTTGAGTTTATCTATCACATCCTTTTTTTTCTCACAAAAATGATTTATATGTTAAGATCAAAAGGGTTTTCAAATCGAAAGTGACGAAAAAATATGTTTCAAAAAGGAATTTTATTTAGAGAAAAAGAGTCGTCACTGGGAATCTATTTTTGGTGTACCAAATCACCGTAAAATTAACGTCCCTTTTAAAAAACAAGTTTGACTCTAAAATACTGATCATGCGACATAGATTCCGGTTAAGGAATTCTGTTGACCAAGGGAAAGGTGTGAAGCATCCATCGAGTCTCGTTGTTTTAGCACGGTCACTTTAATTAACTCGAATCGGCTTGAATAGAAACCCAGTCAGGTAAACTCAAACAACAAACAAGCACGCGCACAAAAGAGTTCGAAAATAATATCTAAATTATTACACGCCAAAATAAAAAGAAATGCAGGAAAATAAACCTACATTGCTTATTCTATAGTATACTATGCTATCCTCGACATCCCGGGGTCTTCTCACGAGCGGCCTTCAGTTTACATTGATTTCCTCCGGGACATCCCACCCGGGAATGAATACATAATGTTCGAGAAGTGAGTAAAGAAAAACACACAAGCAATTAATAAACCTAATATATTTGCCTAACGTTTATGCTGAATCGTAAAATTTGCCCATTTAATTCACCGGTCCCACAAGATTCTAGCCGTTGAAATGCAATAAAACATTTACGCCCAAACTTTCTTTTCTATTTTAATATCTAATCTAGCAACTGTTATGTCCCGTGCTTTCGTATAATTGGAAATCGAGAAATAAACAAGACTTGTGTGTTATAAGGAAATATTTTTGATTTTGGTGAATATGACTATGTTGGTTGTGGAATCATTAATGTTAAGACATCGGGGAAGGCCGAGGGTAAATTTGAAATTTCGGAAATTAGTTTCGAGAATTACAAAACGGGACGTTTTATGAATTGGGCCAAGAGAATTTGAACATAAAATTGAGGCCCAAAGTGTGAAGTGGCCGGCCAAGTTGAGGTCCAAGCCCATTCTTTGCAAGTCATGTGTTATGCACATGACTTTAAGTGGATATATATCAAGGCATACTTTGGAAATTATCAAGAAATCATTCAAAACAAAAAAAAAAAATTGGAGAACACTCCATTGGAGCTCTCGGCCGAACAAGGGAAAAGGAGAAAAAAAAATTCCATTTTTTGATAACGTCCAAATACACTCCTCAAAGAGAAAGTGTACACGGTCGTATGCAATATATTTACCCAACTATGAGTCGGGGTCGATCCCACAGGGAACAATATGCTAGGCGATTAAGAAAGTAAGGAACTTTCACCAACTACGCTAAAGCCAAACGATAGGTAATATTTTGGTTTTTGAGAAAATTATGACTAATGCGGAAATGTAAACTAACCTAGAAAGCAAGTAAAATGATCAATGGCCACAAGCATGGATAATAGGAGATTACACTCAAGTAACGATCCAATGTATTTCACGATTTTACAACTAAGAACGGGTTTATGTCAATAGATAATGATTTCTAAAATCTCATTGAAAGTCTTCCAACCAAATCAATGAATTTCACTCTAAGCTTTTCCAAGCCTTAGAGTGTGATATTAGGCACAATCAATTTAACCTCAAGTAACTATCCTCTTCCGAGCTCAAGTTATTAGATGAGTTTAATGACCCAAATTCTTGTTAATTAATCTTTCCCAACCTAGATTTCCTTTCCCAAGCTCAATCTAAGTAAATGGGTGAGTCCTAGGGTTAGCTAATCCCTTTGGAAACATTCAAGAACGAGATTAATTAAATCAACAAAGACCCACTTCAATAGCAATAAAAATCATTCAATACATAAGCAAAACAAGAGTTTTAATTCAACACTTTAATCATAGAATATTTCCATAAACAAGATTCAAGTGAAGAAAATAAATACTACACACTTAGATATACAATACAAAACAAGGAATTGAAGAAAGGTTTAAGAATTATCTCATTAAAGAACTCCAATCTTCTCCTCCAATGGTGTAGGTGAAAGAAACCCTAGCCTCCAAGCTTGTAAAATGGCAAAAGATAGAAAATGTTTTGCCCTAGCCTCTCTTTTGTAGCTCCCCCCAATTTTTCCAAGTCCAAAAAATGTCAAAATCTGCCCCCATATTTTTGTTTTTGCAATTCTGCCCGTTTTTGCAAAACTGTCCACTTTTTGACAGTTTTGCAAATCTGTCCCGTTTTTGCAAAACTGTCCAGTTTTGACAGTTTTGCAAAAATGTCCAGTTTGACCTCTTTTTGACTTTCTTTTCACTTGGTATCTTCCGATCACTCATTTCAGCTACTTGGCTTGTTTTGCTCTATTTTGTTCCATTTTGGTCCATTTTGATCCATTTTGCTCTTTTATGCTCTTCGGGCATCTTTTCCTACAAAACAACATAAAAACACAAAAAGTAACAACAAAAGTGCTTAAGGAGTCACAAAAGCTTAAGGAATTAGCGTCGAATATCGCGTAATTTCACGACTCATCAATAGCCTTTGTTATTAATCCAAAAATCTTAGTTTCTACATAGTTGTGAAGTGCTCAAGACCCTCTTCAACGGGGTATAATTAGTTTGACACAAAAACTACGTTTGCGACAAGTCGGGGTTTCAAGAAAAGGTGAGAATTCTTACACTTTTGTGTTATAGAATTGATATGAATGTGTTAAGGATTGAGAATAGACGAGAATCCCGTAACTTTGATGTGTGAATGAAGCCGTGGGTGTGTGTATATTTTGCAAAGTGGCCGTGTGCCCTTAGGAAGGAGAAATAAATGTGAATTGATCTTGTTTAGTTTGTATAATGTGTCGTTGTGACCTTTATGTCATAAATGATTGATTGATGAATTGGATTGGCGTTGGAAAATGATTTCGGAACGTTATCGGAAAGTATATACCTTTGGTATATTTGTGTATATCATTGTATATCGTTGATGCTAAAGACTTTAAATGTGACATGTAGTTGATGTTAATGAATTCGGAATGAAACGACGCAAGTTAGAATGTTCGTCGTGACTTTTGATGTTTTGAATGAAATATGGAAAATAATGAATTTCGGGAACTTTCGTATATGGTTTGGAATATATTTGGGATGTGATTGAATGATCTTGAATGAGTAAATGAATATAATGATGTGGATATAGATTTGAAGTTTTGGAAGTTTAAATGAAAAGTTGCCAACTTAGGTAATAAGGTGGAACTTTGAAGCTAGAGTGGTTTGATTATGATTTGTGTTGTTGTTGATGTGTGGGCTGTTGTTGTTGATGTATTTTGAGCCGAGCTAAGTCTCGGGGATGTTAGATTTATAGGGGAAATGCTGCCGAAATTTCGGTAGGCAAAAATGAAGTTAAAGGCATTTTTAAGCCTAAGAATCTCAATTGGTAACTTTGACCATTTGCAGATTTCAGACGAGACGTGACTTGACTTTTGGGAGAGCGTAAGACGTCTGTAAGGTATGTAAAGCTTCCCACTTCTTCATTTGGCATGTCTTAGTGTGATAGGCGAATATTGGAACCTCCGGAGCATTTCTGCTCCTCAAAACCCGATCCACAGAAAAGTTACTATTCATTCAATTCAATTGAAGCCTAAAGGCTCTATTTTGGCTAGAATGCAACCAAATGTCCAAAACCTATCGAAATGTGATCGGGTCACCTTAGAATGATTATGTATGACCTTTTGGCCCCTAAACGTTCGTAAATTATGTTCGCCACCTCAATTTGGCTCGAGGTGGGCCCACTAAACCCGAGACGCCCTATTTGTCTTATTGGGCTGTCCTTTTGAATAAAGTTTGATACGATACTTTCGGTTTTGGAACTTCCTCCTACGAGATATGTTATGAATATTATGATATGCTAAGTTACGTTTTGAGCCATACGTAATATTTTGGAAACGTTTTGTGAAATGAAACTTTGTATCGACTAAGTATTCGATTATTTTGTACTATGAAATGACTTATGAGATTACTAAGTTTTGAAAGGCTATTTTGAAATATGAATTGCATTTGTTTGCTCACGACTCCGCTCGTGCCTTATTATGACTTCGTTCACCGGTTCCCGGGCCGGTTATGATTCGTGCGCCTTACAATAATTCGGCCGTATGCTGTGTCACGGTTCCCGAGGCTTCGCCATAGGGCCGGGTTCCGTTTGGAGTTATGCTGTGATATGGCTCGTGATGCGATACGCTCACCTATGTTTGTGTTTGTGTTCGGAGATACGGAGATTTGAAACCTTCTGGTGTTATGCTGTGTGTGGCGCCAGCGTCGGAGTGGCGACCACGTTCCTAAGCGTTTGCATGATTTCGTTTGCATTATGTATACGTATATGATTTTGATACGGATTTTGACATCCCGATTTGTACTCCACTTTGTTATCTGATTTGCTTTCAGTTTTGATCCATATTTCTGTACTCCGTGCTTTACATACTCAGTACATATTTCGTACTGACCCCCTTTCTTCGGGGGCTGCGTTTCATGCCCGCAGGTACAGACATTGGTGATCCTCCACTGTAGGCTTCACTTTCTGCTATTTTGGAGTACTCCTTCTGATCCGGAGTCCACTTTTGGTACAGACTCCTTTTGCTATGTATATGCTCTGTATATTTGACGATTTGGGTACGGCGGGGCCCTGTCTCGCCATATGTCTTTGTTTTGAGTTCGTAGAGGCCTGTAGTCATATATGTGGGGCGAGGGTCCTATATATGTTTGTTTGATTTTGTTCTCTGGTCTTAAAGCGGTCCGTTTGTTTTGATGGCCCTAAATGGCCCTTATGCTTATATTTGCACTTCTGACCGGCGATGTCTATTCCGCCGCTCCGTTTGGATTTGATATGACATTTTGATTTGTGCGACCGCTTAAGACATATTTGGTAAAGATTCAGTTTGATATGACTTTGATGAATTTTTGGAATATGCTCGGATTTGGTAAATGAATATGTGGTTTGGTCTGGGTACCCAGATAGGGTGCCAGTCGCGGCCCACGGGGATGGGTCGTGACAGCAACCCAATTATAAAACAGAGTAAATAATTAAATTAAACAAAACGGTACCTAATCAAACTAGATCAAATAAAAAATAATAATAAAATGAAACTACTGCATCCAACTAAAACTATTTCCCTAACTCACGCTCAGATTTATACCTCTTCATTATTTAACCCCATGACCCACTTCCATTAATCAATTATTTTCAAAGAGCAAAGCAGAAGACTAAATACTATAGAGAAATGACAACTAAGAAACAAACATATGGCTACTTCCGTCTAAAATCAAACAAATAAGCAGTAATAAAACATAACAAATAAGAACCATTTAGACTTAATATGGGAATAACATCAATTAAAAAGCACAATATCTAAGAAAACCCGATGAACAAATGAGATTAAAACAGGGATTAAATGAGAAATTGGACCCTTTTTTTTTTTTTTTTTTGTAAAAATTGTTTTATTACATAGGGGGAGGAAAAGGGGATTACAACGTGGGGATTGAAAAATTTTACTTTGTGAGTCGCATAACAAACATTACTTATGTGAGACAGTTAATTACTTGACAAGTGTCCTAATGGGTCCCACAATAAACTCCTTTAAACATATTATAAAAAAAACAACATTAAAAGTCTTATATTTTTCCTAATTAAGATGTTTAGCTAGAGGATAATAAAAGGACATTTAGAAATAAAAAAGATTTGCAGAGGCAATGACGGCATAGTAAATGGGCTATATTCCAATTTAAAGTGGTACAAATATACCCTCCCGTTACAAAATGATGCAAATATACTTTTTTTGCTGACGATTTTTTTTTAAAAATCATTTAGTTTATTTTTTAATTAAAAAAATACCAGGTGGCTTTAAAAAAAAATCTATCCATTTTTTTAGTAGCTATATTTTTCTAAAGCGACATGATAATTTTTTTCCTCGCGGGCCCGGTCTGGTTTGTTTAAAAAAAGAGGTAGACTTTTTTTTAAGTCACAGAGATATATTTTTAAATGAACCAGACCCGACCCACCAGAAAAAAATTTACCATGTGGCGTTAGAAAAATGTCTACTAAAAAAAATGAGTAGACTTTTTTTCAAAGCCACATGACCTTTTTTTAATTAAAAAATAAAAATTCCGTTAGCGAAAAGGGTATATTTGCACTATTTGTGTAAGAGCAGGGGTATATTTGCACCATTTTGTAACGACAAGGGTATATACACCAATTTTTTAACGGGAGTATATCTGCTCTGAATCGCAAAGTTAAGAGGTATATTTGCACCTTTCCCTTTATTTTACTCCATCCGTCCCAAAAAGAATGTATTCCTTTCCTTTTTGGTCTGTTCCAAAAAGATTGACACTTTTATATATTTAGAAACAATTTAACTTTATGAGATGATTTACAGCCACATGAATATCTAAGGCTTATTTTGGACCACACGTTTTAGAAGTCTTCCTTTATTTCTTAAACTTAGTGTCAAGTCAAATTAAGACAATCTTTTTGGACGGAGGAAGCATGTTTTAGTTGAAGATTTTTTCATTTTCAAATTCAAAGTCTAGAAAGGATTCAGTATGTTGCCAGTCTCAGAAAAAGTCCAGAAAGGATTCATCGTCAAAATTAACATTGTCAGCAAACTTTAATTAAAAAAGGTGCTATTGCTTTACTTCTTATGTTTTTTTAGGACAAAGTATGTGTTATTGCTTTACTTCTTCATTGGAGAAGTAAAAAGGTGTCAAAGTTCTTCAATTAAAAAATATAATGAAGGAAATGATTCCTAAAATACAGGATTTTAATTGAAAAATATAATGAAGCAAAATTTTTTCCTTGTAGCTATTAAAATTTGAATATAGCTTGCTACTATGCTGTAATAGCCTTTTGCAGTTTTTTTTTTTTTTTTTAATTTCATTTTATTGTCCTCTAACTAAACATCCTAATTAGGAAAAATATAGACTTTTAATGTTGCCTTTTTTCTAACATGTTTTGAAGGGGCTTGTGGGACCCATAAATCCACTTGTCGAGTAATAAATAGCCTCACATAAGTAATGTTTGTTATGTGACTCACAAAGTAAAAGGGGATTCGAATCCTCACCAACAAGATGAGAGTTCAAGTAGCCAACCAACTGAGCTACTAGATCCCTACAGAAATTGGACCTTCAATGTAGAAAACAAAACTTTTATTCGAACGAGACCGCCAAACAGAAACTCGAACAGAGAACCTCGACTAAAACCGACCAAACATCGCCGAGTTGTTCTCTTTTGTTCGGATCTAAACCCAAAACCTCAACCCAACTAATTTCCATCAATGAAATTCATGCTTAAAAGGAAGTGGGTGTTTAACGGTGGGAAAGTGGCTTGTTTTAGGAGCTTTTTAGTGGGTCTTTTGTGTGGTAAAAATGAGGTTCTACATAACTGTGTGTGGTAGTGACCAAAGCATGATTTTACGTGAGAGGAAGTTTTTCTTTTCTTCCAGTGAATTGCGCTGAGTATATTTTTTATGGATAGGTGTAGTGTGAATTCTTTTTTTTAGGTTAGGAAATTAGGTCTAGCTTCCTTTTTATAGTGTGTCTAATTTTGGTAAGTTACCTAAAAAGTCCTTCTAATATTAAGATATTCTTATTCCTAAAATGGAATGTGTCATGGATATGGGTAGAGATGAAATTTGCCAAGTGGTGAGCTATCATTGGTTCAATTTTTATTTTTCTTTTCTATTGAAATGATTTATTAAAATACCAAGATAAATATACTAGTCAACTACTTTTAAATCAAAACTAAGCAACAATTAAATAACTAGACTAAGGGAAAATCCCCCAAAAAAGTAATTAACTAAAAAAAAATAGATTAAAAAAAAACCTATTTTTTGTAGTTTTTCTTTCTTTGAAACACAGAACCCGTACTCTAAATATGGTAAATATTTTTGGGCTTTTTTATTGTATACAAATAAAACCCACTAAAAACAATATAAAAATCAAAATATCAAAATTAAATCTAAAAAGAAATATTTTACTCTAAAACGGCGTAAAATCTAAGGGAGGGTCAAAAATCACGTGTCTACATTATCTATATCTATATTATTTTAAAAGCATGAATATAAAAGTTGATTGACCAAAATATCCTTCAAATATTGAACGACTTTTATACCCTTAATAAGCTTAAATCATATTTCCCTCAAAACCTAAAAGAAACGTGAGGAGTATTATCCTACTGACACTAGGAACTTAAGTTCTTATCCTATTTGTATACTATTTCTTTATGTTTTTAAAATTGCCATTTTTTCATAGTAATTTGACTAATTGATCTTCTATTTTTTTTCTATTTGAATTGTATTCCAAATTTAAATGATAGTCAAGCCAAACACTTCTATATAAAAAAAAAATAAAAAAATAAACATTATTCCACATTCCCCGTCGTAAACTCTATAGGGAATATTATTTTTTAAGCCATGATACCGCTTCAAAAAGAAGATAAAAAGATTTTACAAACTTCTCGAAAGATATTTAATAGTCATCACAAAGCTGATTGATTGATTATTTTATGCGATTTAGCAAATATAAAATTTTATGTTGAAAAAATAATTGTTGAAATAGTTTCTTCGTGTAAAAATTCCATTGTGAAAACTATCATGATGTTAGAACAAGTTAAATATTTTAAAAATAATAACTAAATATTCTGAAAACTAGTTGCCATTCTTATAAATTAATTTTGATCAGTAACGATTTTCAACAAGTTTATGTTCTTATGTAAATGAAAATAAATATATATTGAGTCACTTAATTCCTAATATTGGATTTTCTAAGTTTCGATGGGGTAAAACGAAGGAAAAATATATACCAAGAACACTATTTTCAAAGACATAGATACAATTCTATGCAATAATAACATTTTTATACTTCATAAATTAAATTTATGTAATTACAAATAATATTACCTAATAATTTTTACCACGATCGAGATTGTCAAGGAATAACGCGCGAAGCACGTTTATAGAGACTAGTTGTATTAAAAACATAAATGTCCTTAGAAATGTTGATTGAACTTTTTGACCTTAACTCCAGAATAGACAAAATAGTCATTTAATATTTTTCCTAATATTTAAAATTTTAAAATAAAAAATCAATTATGATTGTACCATATATAAATCCCTTCCTATTTGAACTATAATAGCTTGCATTCCAAGACTAAAACAAAAGAAGCCTCACATTTATATATAGGAATTCTGTATATATTTCTATGCATGAACCACAACAAAATAACCTTCCGTCCTCGACAAAGCATCATTATACTTTTTACAGCTCAGCGGGGTATGAATTACAATGCAAGAAGTGTCAAGAGAATTGAACACACTTTTACTTGCTGAATTCTCTGGTAAAGCTCTAACACTACAGTCTACATAGGAAGTGACATTTTTTGGTATATGTATAATTGACTAAAATTCTACATCACTCAAAATTTATTTGTTGCCCACTGAATGCTTTTTCCTACTTTTGACGTTGTTTATGATTGCTTCTTCTGAAGCAGTAATTTTTGTGCAAGAATCTTGCTCCAATTTATCTATTGGAGAAGCCTCTAGTGTTTTTAACCAAAATAGCAAGTTATTGTTCACATTATTATTGCATGTATGTGGACGTAGTTTATGATTGCTTCTTCTAAATCCGTAACTTTGTGCAGGAATCTTACTCCAATTTATCTATAAGAGAAGTCTCTTCTGTTTTTCAACCAAAATAGTAAGTTTTTGTTCACATTCTTATTGCATGTGTTGACGTTGTTTACGACTGCTTATTCTAAAGCTGTAATTGTTGTGCAGGAATCTTGCTCCACTTTATTTTTTGGAGAAGCCTACGGTGTTTTGCTCCACTTTATTTTCTATTTTGCCATTTTCCCCACTTTAATTACTCCTAGATTGTGCAAAGTTAATATATGGGATAATACCTAAAAGATTCAGAACCTCTCAAAATTGTAAAAGTATAACACCCTCAGGCTTCTGCAGAAGAGGCGAGAAAAATTAATTATTCGAATTTTCTTTGCTTTAGTGGGTAAGCATTCATAATACGATACACTTTTATGCAAAAAGAACTAGAGGACAAATATATCATTTTTTGGGCAAATTTGTTTTTTCAATTTTTGTGAATGACAGTAGGCTATATGACCAACAAGAGCTAAGATTTTCATTTTTGGCCTAACAGGTTCAGCATATAGGCTGGACCGAGAGGTTGACTAAGCAGATAAAATTCAACATGCAGATAGCAGAGACACACATTGACCTATACAAAAGTCAAAAGTAAAATAAATCAGATTATATTAAAAAAAAAAAAAAAACCGGAAATATTTTTTGCCATGAGAATTTTTCACTTTTTTTACAATTTTTTTTTCACATTATTTGAAAATCAGCATTTGGCCATGAAATTTCCAAATACAACTTGAAATTCTATTTAGAATTTCAAAAACACTTAAAATCTTTTTTTTCACTTTTGTTACATTGAAACAACTATATAGTTTTTGCAAAAACTATATAACCAAACACAACTCCAAATTCAACATTCCAAATAAAGTGAAAAATATTTAATTTAAATGGCCAACCGCCTACCTAGAATCCCTAGATACTATATATATATATATATATATATATGTATTTTATATATATAGTGATGCACACTGAAATTTTGACCCCTAAATTAGTGATTTCATACTTTCATAATCTTCATAGATTGATGCCGCAATTATGATTCTCCGAAGAACCGGAGATTTCGCCAAGAGAAGCTTGACCGGTTGTAGATGAGAATTTGTCCCTCGAATGTTTCCTAGCACAATTAATCTTAGGTGATTAAATGTTACAGCTGTAAACTTTCCTTCCAAATCAAGATACTCCTGAGCGAGAGATAC
Organism: Lycium barbarum; assembly: GCF_019175385.1. NCBI lineage: Eukaryota > Viridiplantae > Streptophyta > Magnoliopsida > Solanales > Solanaceae > Lycium > Lycium barbarum. The sequence continues at coordinate 8,647,843 of NC_083340.1, forward strand.
ACCACTATTATCCACCTAAGAAATAATAACAAAAACACCAAATTTCAAAGAAGATCTGAGGTAAAAGGAAGCCACTAAATAAAGAGAAAGAAAAGAAGCAAATTATTAAGTAAGAACCATGATTTCCAGATATTGTAAATATGGGAAGCTTCTCATCAAGCACAAAACACAGGAGACGAAATATAGTTCACTTATAGTCTGTTTGACCAAACTTTTAAAAACAGCTTATTTTAAAAAGTATTTTTTTCAAAAGTACCTTTCAAAAAAATACTTTTGGCTAAAAGCAGTTTGTGTTTGGCCAATTAATTTAAAAAGTACTTTTGAGCAGCAATTAGTGTTTGACCAAGTTTTTAAAAAGTGCTTCTATGTGTATTTTTCTCAAAAGCACTTTTTTAAAAAGTACTTTTGAGAAAAATACATATAGAAGCACTTTTTAAAAACTTGGCCAAACACTAATTGCTGCTCAAAAGTACTTTTTAAATTAATTGGCCAAACACAATTTTTTTTAGCTTCTGAAAAACTGCTTCTGCTACTTTCCAAAAAAACTTATTTTCTCTCAAAAGCTTGGCCAAACACCTCACTTTTTTTTTAAAATAACCACTTATTGAAAAAATAAGTATTTTTGGGGGGAAAATAAGCTTGGCCAAAGGCTAGATAAACATCATAGAGGTAAAGATTTTAGACACAGTTTAGATGAAAGAGAAGACTAGTCGGTACTTCTCCAACACCGGCAGCCAAGAACTAGGAAGAAAATCCCAAATTACATGATGATTCAAAAGCCCAAAAGATGTTCCATTTGTGAAAATGCATTAAACTGGAGTTTTGAAGCACATTTATCTTGACACTACGGTTATTCAGGTGGAGATGTTCAAGAGCACAAAAAGATTCAGAACACATAGCATAGTCATATTTTGAATCCAGTGTATAATCTCCCCTAAGAGCAAGCGAACATTATATATATATATATATACACACACATACAGTCAGGCCTCTTTATAACGCAATCCTCATATAGCAGTACCTCTTTATAACAACAAAATTTTTCTCGGAACCTATTTATTATGTTATATTTTACCTTTCTATAATTGTTTTTTACCTATAACAGCAACAAATATCTTTATAATTGTACGCTCTGCGTAAACTACCCATCTATAATAGCTATCTTTTTTTTTTTAATGTAATGATTAGTCATCTTTATAGAAATAGAATCTCTAAGATTACAATTAATATTTTGAACAAATATAATGATACTTTAACATACTATTTATGACAAAGAACATTATATGAATACATATTTCCATAATTAAAAGATTTTCCTTTGTTATACAAAGTGTAATTAAGCTTAAGATTTGGCAATTGGAAAATAAAAAATTAAATTCTATGAATATATTTTGCTAGAGCAAATATTATTTAAATGTTAATGATGTGATAGGTGTATAATAGTCATTCGCTATAGTAGCCAAAAAATTTTGAACCCAACGATACTGTTATAGAGAGGTTTGACTGTCTATAGCGTGATTACATATATTTACTTGTTCTTTTCTTAAAGAGTAATTGATTTGGTGAGTGTTATGCTAGATTATTGTCAATCTAATATGTGTTTGGAGTATATTGTCATATATTTTTAAAAGATCGACAAACAACTGAATAAACCGAAAAAACCAACAAAGATCGAAGCTTTGAAAAAACTTTAAAAAATTAACTTAATTTATTTGGTTTTATTGGAAAAATAATTCAAAAGTTGTAGAAAATCTGAATTGGTTAGGATTAGGTATTTTAATTCATGTCCGGTTAGTATTATAGTCAAATTCATATAGGAATAGATTTTTCTATTTCGAGTTAGAGTAGGTTTCGTATTATTATAAATAGAGGTGCTGCTAGCTATTTTCATTAAGTGGAGAATTGTAAAGAGCATCCAAAGATTTATTAGTTTAGAAACAAAATATTTCTCCTTCAGATTTGATCGAATATTTGAAAAAGTGTAATTGGTTTGGTTTTCTTTTAGAGGAAAACCAACCCAAACCAAACCATGCATAAACACCTCTAAGCCTTAGATATAATAGGTTAAACTATGTTTGTCACACCCCTTTTTAACCCCGGAGAGTTAAAGTTAGAAGTATGACGTATTGGAGATTCCTGTTTTTTTATTGGTTTGTTAAGGAGTCGCCACCTAATTATTTACGGTGAATTAGGACACCTAAAGTTTATTAAAGTTATGTTCTCCGTTTAAGGTCTGCGAAACTTAAGATTCTAGGTAAGGGTTCAATTAGTCTAAAGGGAAGGTATTAGGCACCCTTTAAGACCCATTAACAATGGTTAACCGACCGGACTTAAAATTAATTAGGCTAAATGTAGATATAATGTTATAGAGAGAAAAAGGAAAGTAATTTTGTAAGTATGGTTAAAGTTATAGATAAATATGTAGAATGCTATTAAAAATAGAACCCGTAGGAAATAATAGTTTGTGTACAAGAGTATTTTTAATGCTCTTTTTTTTTTTTTTTTTTTTTGAAATACGACTTATAAATATTTTTAAGATTTTTAAAACGAAAGTATAATAGCGTTGTTTAAAATAACACTTATAGAAAATAGCAATCGCATAAAAGAGTTTAGTTAAAATGAACTAAAAGATAATGTTTATATGTATTTGAAGAAAAAATGAGTTATGCCGACTCATAAAATCAGAAAAAAAGCTATTGTAAAATTAATATTAAGTAATTTTTAAAAGTTTCATAGAAAGGCTATTAGTTTAATGTGTATTGTACGAATGTTGTTTTAAACAAACATATATTTCAAGTGTTTGGAAAGAAACTAAAGTGAAAGAGTTATCTTGTTAAATTAGTTTGCTCTTTTATTCCTTAGATTAAGCTAATCGCTAGTGCAAAATTTGTGATGCTCTGGAAGCATATCTGTCTTTCTAACTAACAGATGACAAACTTATGAGGACAATTAAACTCCGTTTAATTTAAGATCTAAATTCGCTAATTGAGACATCCTAATATAAATACTCGGTTAGAATAAGCAGTTAAATAATTATCACAATCACTCAGCTAGATAAAATGTCAGTCACACCAGACACATAACAAGCATCAAAAAATAAAAATGAGATGACTAAAGCTACATTTGACTACCATAAGAGTAAAGTTTTCAATGGTCTGCCGTTTGGCTAACCACTCTCTTTGTTCTCTGGTCGGATGAAGGTCGAGGGAATGAGAGCCGAATAGCAAGACACGTGCAAAGTTCAAATGCCGTATAGTCTCAAAATGAGACTGTTCGGATAATGAGTCTTTATGAAGACTCCATTGCGCTCCGAGGTGTACATGTAAAAAGAAAGATAAAGATTAGCATAAAATTATCATATGATAACTCAACATATTTCACTAGAACGCGTACGAAAGAAATGAATCTTGACGATACTATGAAACATCAGCTTATAAATAGGCTAAAGCTCCAACTTAAAGCCAATTCATACCAAACAAAAGGGCTGCTGCCGTTAAACAACAGCTGAACCATATATTTCTCACCAAGCCAAATTCCCAAGATAAGAGTGTATATCAATCATTAGTCTAAAAATTTAGTAATCAAACTTAACTACTTCAATCGGCATTTTTCGACAGAACAGGACTAGTATGCAATTGATAAACAAGGCTAAACGTGTATAGTATACCGGTCATACATATATATACACATAATCAATATGGTATACTTGGCAATATAAGAATCACAAAATTGAATATGCAAATCGCGACGGATCTGATCAAAGTGGCGACTGCACAGCTTGAACATGCTATGACTGTTGTAGGTACAGTGAACATGGTACGGTGGTCGTGAATCTATGCTCGAACTCGAACGAACCCGATTAAAGTAATTAAAACGAAGAACTAAAAAATAGAGTAATTGTCGGTTGTTCTTGTTCTTCAAGGTACAAGCTTTACGTTTTTTTTTGTAGGGAGATTTTTCATTTTCCCCCCGATCTTCCTTTTTTCAGAGCCTCAATTCGCCACAGATTTATAAGGTTTCGTTTGGTTCAAGAGAAGAGAGAGAGGAGCGTATGAAAGAGAGGGAGTGGGGAACAAGGCGACATGAGAGTGGGGGAGGCAAAAGAATGTGAGGAGCATGAGTGGAGATGGCAGGGAAAAGGAAGAGGAGGAGCGGGAATGAAGGAAAAGGGAGAGGCGGCTAGGGTTAGAGAGGGAGAAGAAGGAGAAAGGGAAAGAGAAAGGAGAAAATAAAAAATGAGGGGCGGCTGAGGGTTTTAGGTTTTTTAGGGAAAAATTGGGATTGGTCCGGGTCGGGTAGAAATTAAATTGGGCTGGTCCGTTTGGGCTGGCCTATTAATTTTAAATATGGATTGAGAATGTGGGTTGGGTATAAAAATGTGGGTTGTTTGTTTGGGTAGGAAATAATATTGTATCTGTATTCTAAACCATTAATTAGCTGAAAATTGTTGAACATTCCTCCGCTATTTAATTATCTTCGGGCTTCTAAGTTAATGACTGGTATAATATATATTATGTAAAGACAATAAATAATTAATATGTAAAAAATAGATATTTTATAAAGTGTTGTCTTGTAACTAATTTAATGATTCTAAAACGATGAAGAACATTTAAAATTTGTGATAAATTAATACTTGTAATGTTAAAAAATAAAAGTAGCGAATATAAATAGCAGTGAAAATAAAGTATTTAGCTTGTCAGTAAATTTAGAAACCCGAGTGAATAAAATTAAATAAAGGAGGGACAAAATTGGGTGTCAACAATGTTGACAATAAAAAGAATTAGGGGGATAGTATATATTGTTGTAAATTGAAGGCAAAATAGAATAATATAAAACAAGATATATAGACAAAGATGTAAAGAGGAGGAGAAGACTTTCTTCTCATTTCAAGTGTATCATTCCATGGGAAAATGGTGCCCCATATGTAGTTCCAATGTACATCTCAAATGTTACAAGACTTAAGTTGTTACACCCCGTATCTTCGAAGAGCACTTATCAAATTTGAAACATAAGTACGTTGAATTAGGGTTAAGTAAAATCACTTTGGAATATAAGAGCAAGCATTATTAAGCATATTTATTAAGTGGAGGATGTACATAAGGTATACCGGAACGTTTTATAAGAAAATGAGTGGAAGAAATGAAGTAGTTCGACTTCGGAGAAAGGATGGGTAATGTTTTGTGTGAAAATTTTGGTCCAACTTGGGGGACGCATATCTCTTAGCATATGAAGTGTTTTAAGGTGAAACAAAAGCCTAGAAGTTCATTGAGTCTAGTTTCCAACTCAATAAACTGCTCGTCGATAGGACATTGGAGTAGAGAATTATGGACGTTACAAGTTCAGCTGACAGAGCAGAAACACGTGCTACAGTAAATTGCTAAAGTAACCCGACCCGGATTTGACCCGAATTTGACCCGTATAAAAAGGGTCATAACCCTCTTTTTTTCACCAGATTTAGCCCAGAAATTTCCAGATTTTTGGAGAGAGAGAGAGAGGGAAACAAAGTAAGCAATTTTCAAGTGACGGAGTATTAATCGAAGCTCGGATAAACGCATGGATGTGATTCTAGTATGATTTTTCGGTGTATTCAAGGTGGATATTGAAGATTGATCTACTAAAAATTCCTGATTTACCTATGGAATTTACCGAGGGACGTCCATCGGTAACCAGGATTTACCGAGGGACGCCATCGGTACTAGGCTTGTAGGTAATTTGACCCTTGGTAAATAATACCGAGGGACACACTCAGCAAATACCGATGGAGACCCTCACACATCCCTCGGTACTTCCCTTCCCTCATATTCATGCAAAATTAAATATACCAAGGGACGCCCCTCGGTACTTAAAAAATATATATAATATTGATATATATTTACCGAGGGACATCCATCGATATGTTAATGTTAATTAAATTAAAAAAATTTAAATACACCGAGGGACAACCCTCGATCAATATAAATATTTAACAATTATATTTTTCATTTACTGAGGAATGTCCATCGGTAAGGTAAATTCAAAGTACTTTGATAGTTGAAAATTAACGAGGGATGTCCCTCGGTAACCTGAAAATCTGAGATTTGCAATTACACTTGTTACCGAGGGACTCTATCGGTAAGTCCCTCAGTATTTCTGGTATTATTTTGGCAAGCAGTACCTATTTTTTACCGCACCACCTGCTATATAAAAGATTTCAATAGAAATAAAAAAAAAGAAGCCAATAATAGCCATCAAAACAATAATAAAAATACCCTGAAATGATTCAAGCATTAAAATTAAGCCAACAAACATCGTACATATCCAACCAACTTCGACGTTATGCAAACATATATCAAAATCATCCCACTAGACTTCAAACAATCCAAAATAACAGAAGTCAGAAAAAAATAACAATTGACACCCAATACTCCATTTCTGCCTCTCGATGCTCTCTATTCTCCTGATCCTCATCGTCTCCATGCTTCTGATCACCTCACCTCTACATCCTCTCCAGATTATATCGATTCTACATGAAAAGTAAACTTTAGAATATAAACAAACGGTATAAAATAAATTCTGAAAAGGGAAAAAAACAATACAAGATAACTTCATTTTACTTGAGTAGCTTTTTAGCAAGCTGCCCAGCCGATGTTCGGATGGGCAGAATCTCCAAGGTTTCAGAATATTTGAATCTTAAACCAGATAAATCTTGTTTTCACTTGTCAACATATATTTTCAAAGCAGGTTTATGTCAATGTGAATAAGACTAATATAAGTATGAAATGTCCAAGCTTCAAAGGTATTAACCTGCAATCTCTTTCTATCTTGCCACATATATTTGCAGAGTCAATAGAAAAGGCCTGTATACATCTCAAGTGAAAAAAGTAAGTCTATGAGTATTCCGTGGTATAAGCATGTTATTAGGTAGGTATAAGAAGTGAACGTCTTGAAATACACAGCTTTGCATCTGTTTTCAATTTGATAGTGCAAAAAGAAACTGAGAAGTGATAATCAGAAAATGTATGCCATTGCAGTTTTACATTTGATTTCAATTTGAGAAAGTAGGTAAGAGTAAGTGACAGTTAACAAATACATTTGTCCTTCAGCAAAGATTAATAGACAAGGTTCATTTTTATGGATCAGGGATGTAAGAAATGATAGCCAAAATCATCGATAAATGGCAGAAAAGTATTACCAAAAATCAAGCATTGCTCTAGTTTGCCTCAACACCAAGACGAGGAGATAATATAGGCAGTACCTCCTGCACAATACATTCAATGACAACAATTAATATTTCAACATTTCCTAATTTTCTATAAACATCGTTATATAAATGAAAGAATAACTGCACGAAATAAACCAAAAGTTCAGAGGGTAGAGGATGTATAGCCTATGGCAGCTTCAATTCTTTAGAAGAGCTTACAGTTCATACAAGGCTTGTCATAACGTGTCCATTTTCAAGTTTACCCATAATCTTTTTCTTTTCCTATTCCCTAGCCTTACTAGACACAAGTAATCTTGTCTATTGGAACCAAATAAGCAAAAGCCAAATCACCAGTTTGATAAAATTCTAACATGCCTTAACAATCAGAAGAGAAATATATGGCTAACGATGCGTGATGCATTAATCAACAAATATCTCAGGTTTTACAGTTGTAATCTCTTGCTATCTTGCCACATATATTTACAGAGTCAGTAGAAAAGGCCCGTATACATCTCAGGTGAAAAAAGTAAGTCAATGAGTATTTCAAGCATGTTGTTAGGTAAGTATAAGAAGTGAACGTCTTGAAATACACAGTTTTGCATCTGTTTTCAATTTGATAGAGCAAAATATAGAAGTAGAGTCTTAACTCTTACCAGGAACTATAAAATAATATTACTAGTCAAATATATTCCAAGTAAGTTTAGACCTTACATAGGTATCCTCTGCCCATGGCTCGACCCAAACTTCTTTTCCGTCTTCGATTTTCGTATGGGTCTTCTTCCATACCTCATGACGGGTGGGTGGTCTATCAAGAGAAACTTCCTGCAAATGAAATAAACAAAGTTAATGTTGTTTAAGTCATTATTTGTATTTGCTACCATCTAAATGCTGAAACACATACCAATTTTCTCCAAGCAGTCCCCATGGACACTGAACCACAAGGGTGTAATGAGCCACCCTTCTTAGACTTTCGAGCTGCCTTTGTCTTAGTGCTCTTCTTTTGAAACTCTGGCGTAGCCCAGTATTGATTAAGCTCCTTCCAGTAATCTGTCCCAAGTCAACCAGGCTTTTGACCCTTTTTTGAGCTCCTCATAGTCTACAAACAAAAGGTTTAATCACATAAAAGGCAGGGAACAACCGGAAAAAGAGGTAAAGGAAATGTTCAATCAACAACAAAACAAAAAATACAAAGATTTCAGGAATTAGAAAACAAACCCCTAAACAGAGACGAGGGTGAAAAAGATCTCAAAGAACAAAACCAACTCATTACGAAAAAACCAGACCAGTTCATCATAGATTTTGAAAGAAAAATTAATAGAATTCTTGGGGTTGGGGGGAGGGAGGGGGAGGAGAGAAGGGAACCACGACTGGCGGGGGCAACGGCGAAAGGGTTATGGTCTTTCTTTTTCAGCAGCAGCAGCAATACCGAAGGCAAGAACTCTAACGGAAAGATGCTGAAAATTAAGCAACCACAATTTGCAAATTAAGCAACTACAATTTGCAATAAAATTTATACTCTATGGGTTAATTAATAACAAAGTTAGATATCTTAAATATTATGCTGACTATGTTTAGTTGTAAAGTGAATTCCTAAAATTTCAGAAACTTAGAAGGATCTCCATAATTTGCAACCAATTCTTCATAATCCAAATGAGGGGGGAAAGTGACATAGTCGTGAATAGACAAAAAAATTGGAAATCTTAATTTCAACAAACAAAGATAAGTCCCAAAAAAAATGAAAACTTTAGACACAGACAATATGAAATTTCGATTATATACATTCAGTATAACAAAAAATGCCCTAAAGAACAAAACAGTTTGCATTTCAAACCCATAAAAAATCAGAGAAAGAACTATGTAATTGGAAACCTTAATTTCCCAAACAAAAAATAAATCACAAAAAGATGCAAACTTAAGACACAAACATCTGAAATTTCACGTATTTACATTAATAAGAAAAATGCCCTAAAAACACGAGAATTAGATATTCAAAATAAAAAGGCAAAAAAGGATTATCTAACACAGTTAAGATCAAATAAATTTTAATTCCGAACAAATTAGATAGAATTTCAGGGTATATTTCGCTATTAGGAAAATTATACCTGGTGTGGATTGATAGAAAGGGATTTGGGGGAAGATCTAAAGAAAAGCTTCTAAATACCAATTGAATATGTTGCAACTTCAATCTTAGCTTCCCTCTGTTCGTAGTCTTGTCTTTTTTCATTTCTTTTCGTGAAAATGGAATCGATCAGTGAAAAAGAAGAGTGGAAAGGTTTTTGCGGAAAAAGAAGTGGAAAAACCTAAGTTGAAAAGGTTCCCTCTTTCTTTTTGCTGAAATTTTTGGCGCTTTAAGTTTCCCGCTTTTGATCTTTTCCCTTTTAAGTTTTCTGTCAGCTTTTTTTTTTTTTGGCTCTAAGTATATAGCATTAAAAAATCTCTTATAATCTTGGAGATAATAAGTAAATAATTTTTTAAAATGTAGATAATAACCGTAAAATTATGTAGAAAAGTTACGAAAAAATCACTTTAAATATTTATAATTTAAATCAAAACCGCTTTAGATCGAACAACCAGTTGAATAAAAATTTAACTTGACAAAATATATTTTATACTCCCTCCGGATCAAAAAAAGAATCCACATAGCCATTTGCATACCTCTTAAGAAAACACTAACTCCTAGACAAAAATAGGTAATTTGACTAAATTACCGCTAATTAAATAAGCATTAGGATTTGATCATATAACACTTAATACGGGCAAATATGGAAAAACATGGTTAATTTTTTCTTGATTTGATAAGTGGACTCATTTTTTTATCTAAGAAAAAAAGACTAAGTGGACTCTTTTTTTTATCCGGATGGAGTATTTGTTAAGACAAAATTGAGATTCTTTTAATAAAAGATGAATTTATCCTAAAAGAGTGAATTTTTTTTTTTTTTTTGAAAATGTCAAATCATGTTTTCTCCAATCACAAAAAGACTCACTAAGATCTCATTTGTTTTTATTAAGATTAAGATGTCAGAATCTGAATGAACATCTGAATATTGAGATTTGAATTAAGAATTATATGTCTAAATCTAAATACACATATGAATACTAAGATGTTGTATTAAGGTCTGAATACCGCATTATCAAGAGTTAAGACTTAAGACTGTTTGTTTTCCGACATCTGAATGTGTAAAATATTCTTTATTTTTAAAAATTAGTATGAAATTTAATACAATACAAAGTTAATCTAATATGTTATTAAAAGAAAATTAAAAATATTATATGAAGGTTGGTGGTAGCAATGACTAGTTGTGGTGTTGTGGGTGTCAATTAAAGATGGTGTCGGCTAATGGTGGTATTGTGGGTAGTAGCTAGTGGTAATGAATGCCGGTAATAGAAGTTGATGGTAGTGATTGGTGGTGGTGATTGATAGTGATAACTAATAGTGTTGGTAAATGATGACGGTAATTGACGATATATAGTGGTGAATGATGACGGTGATTAATAATATATAGTGGTGACTAATGGTGGTGATTGTAGGTAGTCATGAACGATGGTTATTGTAGAAACGGTGGTTAGTGGTGGTGATTGTAAACAGTGACTAGTGACAACGAACGTTGATTGTAGTAATTGACAATGGCAGTGGTTGTGAGTAGAGATAGTAGGCGATGATGATAATTGATAATGATGGGGGATGCCGTAGCGGTAGCGATGATTAAAGGGAGGAAGGGGTGAGCTGCCATCTTTATAGAATTTTTTTTAATTGACATGTTAATGATTTAAGACTTTGTTATAGATCTTTAATAATCATTCAGACTCATTAAGTGGTTGTAACATGACAGAATATCACAAATACAATTTCAATTACTGTAAATATTGACGTATAGACTAATCAATAAAGAATATTTCTTAAAGATACCAATGATTGACTGTTACTTAGTGTATTTATCAATTTATAAGTTACAATAATATTACTTAAGAATACCACTAATATACTTCTACCTTTTCCCAGAAAACGTTTTCACTTTATTTGAAAATCAACGTTTGAGCATGAAAATTCCAAGTTATATTTGGAATTTGGAAAACACCTAGAAACATGTTTTTCACTTTTTTCACTTTCAATATATTCAAACAACCAAATATTCTTTGCAAAACTCTAACCAAACACAGCTCCATCTTTAACTCTAACTTCAACTCCAACTTCAAAATTTCAAATAACGTGAAAAACAAATTGGTTTTCATGGCCAAATGCCAACTTAGTACAATAAATAAGTGGTACTACTAAATTTTCTTACGGTAAGTCTAGAACGATAATGTAACTGAAAAAGGAAAAAATAAAACTTTAAGCAATTACCGAGGGACTTATCAATTGACAACTCGCTATTATTTGTTTAAATATATATATATATTAAATACTCAATTTTACATAATTAAATATACCGAGAGACATCCCTCGGTACTTTAAAAAAGAAAACTCAAAATAATTATATCTATTTTATCAAGAGACTCCCTCGGTACATTTTATTTAATTTCATTTACTTTCTATTAATATACTGATGGTGTCCCTCGGTACAGGAAAAAAAAATTCAGAATGTTTGTATTTATATTATCGAGGGTCTCTCTCAGAAATTTTAATTGTTTTTTATTATGTACCGAGAGAGTCCCTCGGTATAGTCAAATAAATGTTGACTGTAAAAAAGTCATATAATTTACCGAGGGATGTACCTCGGTATCTCTAAAAAATAATAAAAAATTAAAATATTTGACTTTTCCGAGGTACACCATGGCAAAGTCCCTCGGAATAGCTACATAGAATTTGTCCCTCGGTAAGCCCACGTAGGTAAATAGCTAGTTTTTAATAGTGAGATCACTGTTTTAACAAGAATAAGGTATGAATCTCCTATTATTAATGTTAATTTTGGTTTATTTACGGAGATAAAGTCGTTAAATAATTGTATAGCGAGTTGGTTGGTTGTGAAAATTGAAAAACATCGTGTGGGATGTTTTATGGTACATATTGGTGTTGGAAATGATGTGATTGTCGTTGTTTTTGTTGTTGTTGTTGTTGTTGGTTGCGGAATTACAATTTCGGGTTAGACATATAAACAGGGGAGGTGCTGCCCGAATTTGACAGATTATAAATGGATTTATTTGAAGGACTAAGACAAGCGTATAACGATGAGTCTAACGATTGTGTAAATCCTCTTAAATGTAGACTTGGAACAGGTATGTTAAGGCTCGTCCCTTTCTTTCAAAGGCATGATTCCTATGTTACGATTTCATAAATGCTACCATAACTTCTTTATTTTCAAAAGTTAGAAGTCTATGATTCCAAGGCATGATTCCTTTCCCGATAACCCGTAAATGTTTTTCCAAAACAGAGGTTTATGATTCTGTAAGCTCTTATGACAACAAGGATGGACATGTTTTTATCATGATGACAATGATGCCAAAGATGAGAATATTTTTCTATGGTGACTATGATGAGAACGATTTCATGTTTAAAGGTTCCAAGCTATGATTTCAATGACGATATAAATATGAGAATATTGAGCTATTTCTTAATCCTCGATTTTATTCTTTGGTAATGACTCTGTTTTCAAAAGACTTCAAAGTTGTATATGAATTGACGCCTTATGAGATTTATGACCTTATTCTATGTTTTCTCTTGATGTTATTCTTCATTGATAGTCTCACCTTATAATAATTGTTCCTTCAAGGTGAGACAAAGCGATGATGATTATTCCATAATATAATCGGAGGTTACCGACCTTACGTCACTCCGATAGAGTTATAGCTTTTCTTGACCTCTCATGCATGCTGCTTATATGATATATGTATATGTATATGGGGAATATGGGAAAAAGGGCCAGAGCGCTTTAGACGCTGATATATGTACATGATACATGTATATGTATATGGGAAAGAGGGCCAGAGCGTTAGATACGCGTAATCACCTGATCAGTTGGTATTATATGATATGATATCATCCCGGACGCGGGACATATGTGGCTAAATGGATTGAAGCCGACGCCTCGGCAATATGAAATGTTATATTTTCTGTATACATGAACAAGAAATGTTTTTCAAAGAAAGTATTACTATGGATATCTGTATATATGTATATATATGGATCGGGCTGCACGTTCCACAACACTAAGCATGCATGGTACCCGCCAAAAAGGCACTCATATGTACAGTTACTCTTTTATCTTATGATATGCTATATTTTCTTTGTTTTATTATTCATGCTATGTATCCATCATATGTTATTATTCATGCCTTGCATACTCGGTACATTACTCGTACTGACGTCCCTTCTTGTGGACGCTGCGTTCAGGCCCGCAGGATCAGGTAGCCAGTCGGACGGTCCACAGCAGTAGGATCTCTCCTCAGCAGTAGTCAGTACGCTCCATTGTTCCGGAGCTACAGCCCTTTGGGTATGCTATTCCGTTACGTACATATATGGGTACGACAGGGCCTTGTCCTGTCATTTCTACAGTTTGTACTCCATATATGTAGTCGTGATATTATGCAGCCTCGTCGGCGTGTATTTTGTTGTTCAGTATATATGTGTGGCGGCCAAATCGGCTCAAGCTGTTATTCTCAGTGTATATACTTATATGTATACGTTGGCCGTGAGTTCCCAGTACGGTGTTTCTTATGTTGATTGTTCGGGAGACAGTATAGCACAGTTACAGATTGTATATGGGCCCAGGACAGTCAGTGAGAAGTAAATGCAAGCATAGAAGTGCTTGGCCAGTAGTGGTCAAGCACTTGTTACGGCCCATCGGTTTGGGTCGTGACATAAGTGATCTTAATAAATGGATACATGTATACAAATGGTTCATGGAGTGTAAACTTAGGAAAGTAAATGGGCATCCAAATAACGTAAATGTATTCATCACCGTAATGTATTCATAACACTCTCCATTCGATGTCCATTTGAGAGATAGTGTGCCTTGTTAAAACCTTACTAGGAAAAATTCAGTGGAAAAAATCCTTAGTCAAGGAAAAAGAGCACACACATCTTACAATACGCATTGAGTGTTGTCTTATTAAAAATCTTACCAGGAAAACCCAATTGGGATAAAACCTTGGTGAAGGAAAAAAGAGTACAACGCGTACGTTGCTCCCCTTGATAGGAACTTCACTTGATATCTCGGAGACGTCGCATACCAATATTATATCTTAGCTTCTCAAAGATTGATGTTGGTAATTCTTTAGTGAACATATTTGCAACATTATCACTCAAACGGATCTGTTGAACATCTATGTCACCATTCTGTTGAAGATCACGTGTAAAAAAGAACTTTGGTTAAATGTGCTTTGTTATATCTCCTTTGATATATTCTCCTTTCAATTAAGTTATGCAAGCATCGTTATCTTCATATAATATTGTTGGAATCTTCGTTTGCAATGAAATACCACATAACTGCAAAATATGTTGAGTCATTGATCTCAACCGTATACACTCTCGGCTTGCTTCATGAATGTCTACTATCTCATTATGATTTGAAGATGTAGCTGATAGAGTTTATTTCTTTGAATGCCATGATATAGCTGTATCCCCACAAGTAAATAGATAGCCTGTCTGAGACCGGGCTTTATGTGGATCAAACATATAACATGTATCTGCACAACCGATCATCTCTAGCTTGAATTCATTAGAATAAAATAATCCAATATCAGTTGTTCCCTGAAGATATCTGAATATACGCTTAATACCATTTGAATTTCTTCTTCATAACAGTTTAAATTCCTTACGAATTTCTTTCGTTGTCTATATAGCCATATTGACAACAATTCATTATACGCATATCAAAATTTTCATGTATTGCCAGACTAATTAGAAACCTCATTGCATCCACTACAGGAGAACCTATTGATACACCCAAATTTCACCTTTAATATTAGGAGTAAGCGGTGAGAAAATACTCAAAATATCCCCCACCAAAATCCCAACTACACACCTAACCTTTGCAGGGGTCGTATTACCCCCCTGGATAAATTTTTTCAGTATCAAAATGCCCCTTTTTTGCTGATGTGGACAAGAGCGTGAATGCACCGCTCAGTGGCGCGTTATAGACTTCAAAAAACCGCATCTGACGTGTTTTGGAGCGCCAACTAAGCTGCCACATAGATAAATTTAAATTCCCTCCATTTTTAGGCTACTTCATTTTCTTCTTCACCCTATTTAATACCCATCTCCATTTTTTTTTTGTCAAAATAATACCCATTATAAATTCATAAATTAAACTCCGTTGCTACTTGTTGCTTGGTTAGAGATTCTTTGAGTTGATTTGGGGAGAAAATTAAACTCCATTGTGGAGAAATCTATGAAGAACACCAAGTGGGTTTCTTTAAATTCTTGATTGTTTGATCAAATTAATGGATGAACTTTGTTCTACTTGGTGTTAGGAAGCTTCCTTTCACATTTGGGTTTGTTTGGATTATAATCACTGTTTTCCCAAATCAAATTAAAAAAAAAAAAAACTGAAGAAAAAAAAATGAAAAATCTGGAAAAAAAAACAAGGTTGAAAAATCTAATCTTGTTAAAGAAAATCTGATTGGAAGTTGCTTGTTTGGAGTTGCTACTTGTTGCTTGGTTGGAGATTCTTTGAGTTGATTTGGGGAGAAAATTAAACTCCACTGTGGAGAAAGCTATGAAGAACACCAAGTGCGTTTCTTTAAATTCTTGATTGTTTGATCAAATTAATGGATGAACTTTGTTCTACTTGGTGTTAGGAAGCTTCCTTTCACATTTGGGTTTGTTTGGATTATAATCATTGTTTTCCCAAATCAAATTAAAAAAAAAAAACTGAAGAAAAAAAAATGAAAAATCTGAAAAAAAAAAAAATGAAAAATCTGAAAAAAAAAACTAAGGTTGAAAAATCTAATCTTGTTAAAGAAAATCTGATTGGAAGTTGCTTGTTTGGAGTTGCTACTTGTTGCTTGGTTGGAGATTCTTTGAGTTGATTTGATGTGATTTTGTTTTTCAACTCCTAATGAAGATGATGATGATATTGATGAAGATGAAGGGGAATTAGGTATGGGTTTCGGATCCTCATATTGAAAATGGAGTATGGAAAATTGAGAGATTTTTTTTTTTTTGAAGAAGAAGAGTAGAGGGATGGAGGAAGGGGGGAAATTAATAAAAAAAATAGAGGGAAATTAAAGATGTGGCACGTGGGCCAGGCGCGTGTGGACAAGCGCCTGTTAATAATTGGGAGTTGTCATATTAGACTGCCACATCAGCAAAAAATGGGCATTTTGATACTGAAAAAATTTGTCCAGGGGGGTAATAGGACCCCCCGCAAAGGTTAGGTGTGTAGTTGGGATTTTGGTCAAACGTTGGGGGGTATTTTGAGTATTTTCTCAGTAAGCAGTCGTTGTCAAATATAGAACCCAACAAGGTTGGGGTCAAATCCCACAGAGAATACAATAAAAAAATATACTTACTAAGTATAATGCTCGACTATTAGTCTATATTTCAATGGAGAAGGGAATACAATAGTAATTGGTTTGAAGTTTGTTCATTAATGACTAAGTGTTGTTGTTATAAAATGTAAACAACTGGTAAAGGGACTAAGGTTACGGTTCCAATGGAAAGTAATGCAAATGGGTATCAATCCAACTCTTTTATATGTGTCGATGTAATTAAATATGAGTTACTGGAGTCTATCAAAAGTTTCTCAACCAAATTGAAAAATATCATTGCTAAGCTGTCTCAAGCCTTAGAATGTGGCAATATGAACACCTATTTTATTCCAAGTAACTTTTCTATCTCTAGCTCAAGTTATTCGATGAGGTTTATAAGCCTTAAATTCTTGCTATTTACTCTTTTCCTAATTTTCCCTTTCTTTCTCAAGCAAAGGAAAAGTAACTAGGCACAAGTAATGTTGTACATCATTAAATGACATTAACGGTTGAAGAGTAAATATAAAAACATCTTTACACATAAATGGAGGATGAATACGAAACTCAATCACATAACTAACACATTTGGTCCCACAACCTTAGCTAAATGGTTTAGCTACTCATATTCATTAAACGGTTAAGGCTCAAATATGCCCCTAACCTTTGCGAAATTGTACACATTTGCCCGTCGTTAAAAGGTTGGTGCAAAGATGCCCCTAATGTTTTATTTAGCCATACATGCCCTTGAGTTAACGGAAAATATTGGAGGGCATATTTGTTTAGTTTCGCAAACGTTAGGGGTATATTTGAGCCTTTGCCATTCCTGAATATTATGGCACAAATAGTTCTCAAATTTTTTTGTAGTTCACTTTATGCTAGCCAATGATTTACTGCAACTTCATTTTGAAACTCCACACTTATCGTACAACCCCTCACTTTTCTCTCTTATTCTTTCACTTATTTATGAAATGTCGGAAGCTTCGAGTTCTTCAAATAGCTGTGGAAGGTTTGTGGATGTGGAGTTGTGGAAGGGTTTGTGGTCGTGGAGTTACTGCACTCCATCTCACTTATGGACTTCAAATAATTCTACTAAATTACGGTTATGCGTGAAATTCACGAAAGGGCCAAACCACATTGAATGTTATCTAAGAAACTGTGTAAATGCTTAAAATGTGATACTCTTTCTATTATTATTATCAAAATTTTGAGCACTGCGGGAGACATTTTTTCATGTGTCATAAGTCTAATGTAAGTTATCTCCTTTTTTATGTTTATGTTTTATTGCAGCAATTGTTGCATTCATTATCGTGTAGATATTGAGACTGAGAAGACGAAATATCCAGAAAGAACTATCCAGATCATCAATAAATTGAAAAAAAAAATGGTATTATCATTAGTAAAAAAAAAAATCTTTTGAAAAGGGGAAATGATGCTCTTTTTTGTGAAAACAGTCTTTAAAAGATGGTTGTAATTGCATCTGCTCTTTTAGTTATATAATTTTGATGTAATGCAATGGTGGATGGATTGTAATTACAAATGTTTTTTTTTATGTTTTAGAATGCAATCATATTTTGTGCCATAATATTCAGGAACGGCAAAGGCTCAAATATGCCCCTAAGGTTTGTGAAACTAAACAAATATGCCCTCCAATATTTTCCGTTAACTCAAGGGCATATATGGCTAAAAAAACGTTAAGGGCATTTTTGCACCAACCTTTTAACGACGGGAAAATGTGTACAATTTCGCAAAGGTTAGGGGCATATTTGAGCCTTAATCGTTCATTAAATAGAAAGTAGTAGCAAAGAGAATATTCATAAAGCTTACAATAATGTTAATGGAGAAGATGACAAAAAGATGAAGAATCTTCTTAAAAGCTTCCACAATAAATGATATTCAAAACTCTCTCAATACTAAAAGACAACTAGAAAGTAAAAGTGGAAAATATTCAATAATGTGCACAGAGCACTAGTTAAAAGTATTTATTGAGGGAGGACAAAAAGTCAAATATCGGAACAAATTGACGACTTGCGGCCCAAGTTTGCGGTCGCAACACGAGTTTGCGACCGCAAGTCACTCAGCATTCCTTCCCAGTCCTGAAGATGCAGCCGCAAACTGAGTTTGCAGTGCTGCATCTGCTTCACATATTCATGCATTTTACTTTGCTCACTGGATGTTCAGGCCTCCAAAATGCGGCCGCATCTCTGAAGTTTCGGTGTCCCATTCTCACCGCAAGTTGAGGTATTTTGTTCAGCTCACTGCCTTTTTTCTGGGCAAAAGATATGGCCGCAAGTCCAACTTGCGGTGCTGCATATTTGCCGCAACTCTTTGCTTTTTTGCTCCTTTTGTCTATTTTGTCCCTCTTTGGTCCTTGACTCACAAAAATCTGAAAACACAGGAAAACATTATGAAAATATGAATAAACACTTGAAAAGACTACTAAAAAAGTATAAGTAATGGATGTAAAAAGCCCTAAAATATACGACTTGTCACCTATCTCCATACAATAATGTCAGGAATTTTGTGAAATTTTTTTATGCCACAAGGCACAAGCCGTACTTTATATGTTACGGATTTTATTTTACTTTTCACACAAGAGCCCATTTGTACCCCACTAACATATACCTTGAGGTACTTGGACTATTGGTCCCAAACATCACTTTTCCGAGTGAAACAAAATATACTTGAATTGCGTATTTTTATTTGGCTAACCATTTAATTGTCTATTCTTTGACAGATTTGAATTCAAGATCCTCGACATCATTTATAATGTTGAGCACTACATTATATCAAAGATACCGTCGATGGGCATTTGATACCAGTTTCAATGCGACATAACTTACTGAGATCTCTTCAATTTTTCATCATTTTTAGGTACCTGAACCTTTCCCAAGGTTTTATAAAGTGTTATGTCGTGGTGCACTTTTAAAGAACTTATCTCATTATTATGACCATATTGATCATTTGCTCCTCTCCTTCAAGGAGTTTACCTTTGGAACCGATTGGTCTATTTCCATAGACTCTGTCCTTCAGGACTTAATTTCTAATATGAGAATTTGCAACTGGAATATGATATTCACTTTTGGATTAGCAAATGCGTCTAGCGGTTGACTTGAATCATCTCTTCAACGAGGATCATACCAGTTATAATTCATTATATATACCTTATTTTCCAACCACCTATCATCTCTCCCCCTAATGTTAGAAAATCTAACACTTACCCTAACATTATATGGGCACCCATCTTTGTGTGTTGTGGTGGAGCAATTGAATCATATACCGCACAATCAAATATCTAGATGGGAATTATTTGGTTCCTAATCTTGAACCAACCATAGAGGGGAACCTTGTTGGCTTGATGCGTACAAAAGCTGCTACATATCAAACAACACATCTCATACCAAATTTTCATTTGGGAGTTTTGTTCTCATAACCAATGGTTTAGCTATAATTGGAGGCATAAAATTTCTGCTAAACCAACTTTGATATAAACCAGCATTATCAACATGATTTCATTGTTTGGAACTGTGCTGTTAATTTAACAATTTGAGCAAACAACTTTGCAAAAACCAAATTGCAAGTTCATACCAAAGCACATATGACCATACCATAGATGCATCTATTTAAACCACATAATAATATGTGGACCACATGGTAGGTGAACGGGCCCATATCACCTTTTATATGTTCCAAAAATCAGGAAATACAATCCCAACCGTAGCTGGTACAATGATCAATTTATCATGAGAACAAGCAACACATGAGAATTCTTGAAGAATCTTCTATTTCTTCAATATATAACCACATGAATTCTCAATTATTTTTGCATCACATTTGAACCGGAATGCCAACCCGTCCTGGCAACTGATATTTATTTCAGTAACTTTTAGTTTACTATCGCATGTGATTCCATCGCCATGCCCATATTTGGATAGTTCAAACAGGAGGAAAAGCCGAGTAACCTTTCACATAATTATTCATAACCCACTTTGATTGTAGTAATATGAAGATTAAATCTTCCCATAATTATAGTCTCCATATAATTCATTGACTTTGAAACTTAATAAGTTTCTTTTGAGACGTACTAAACCACAATATTATGAACATTTCTTTTCCTCCGGGTAGTAACAAATTAGCCCTTCCATAACTCCCAATTAATAATGTACTACCACATATTTCATAACACCATCTATATGATGAACATCTCCTTTTAGGGAGAAAATTATTGTCATTACGGTCATGGTAAAAAACTTTATAGGCAAGATTAATTTCTTGCTTTTTCCCTTCGATAGTTTATGATAAGACATACCACAATAGTTGTGACGTACTAAAAGTACGTGGCCAATAACCGTTTATGCCAAAATATTTTTTTATTTCTCTCAAACCTCTCGTAGAGGTGAGTTGTGGTATTTATTCAACCATACATGAGCACATCCTTATCCATAATTTTTATCACCTTTTGACACATTCACATTCAAGAATGGTCAAGCATTCATGATGCTTACAAATCTATCATTTCTGAATGCAGGTACTTAATGGAAAGGCTGGGGCATCCGAAGCTAAGCCATAGCTACATGGAGCAGAACAAAGTAGCTGACTTGTTGACCAAGGAAGGAGGGAAGCAACTTTTGTTTAATGAAGTAAAGCTATTGGAAGCCCCTCCTATTTTTGTTAGAAATGTATATTTTGATGGCCGATGTGGTACTTTATCTAATCAGATTGTAAATTTTGCTAACACCCGAGGGGGTGATCTTTTGGACAACTGAATGGCCTTGGAACCATAAACTCTAATGTAACTAGGATGTAGATATATTTGATATATATATATATATATATATATATATATATATATATATATATATATATATATATATATATATATATATATATATATATATATATATCAGTAGTGTCTATTTAGCCAAAAAAAAGTCACATTCTCTTCAAAGAATTGACTATAACCATTTCTACGCGCTTCATAAATTTTTCCTGTAAACTCATTGCCATGCCTTGGCATTTATCATGTTTATATGACCCACCTCAACATCACTTCGAAAGCTCAAGTGTGCCTCCACTTTGTATTCCTTTCTTTTGATGGAGAATTTGTAAAACTTATCAAATTAGGTCGCGTGACAACAGCGGGCCCAATGACCTTTTCATACCACATTGAGGCAAAATTACCTTCACCCGTTAAAGGACCATTTTGAGAACTCATGGTGCTCTTTCTTTTATAATTACCACAATGATGACTCTTATTTTGTCCCTTGTCACGCCCACATTTATTCATACGACCACAATAATTATTTTTTCATCTTTCAAACTTTTGATCTATCGCTTCCACGTTCGCTTCAGCGAATGGAGTAGATCCAGCAGGACAGAATTCAAGATTTTTCATCAAACGCACATTATTTTGCCTTAGTCATCATTCTATATCACCATGGTGCATTGAGATTTAAACCCAATACCTTACCCATATAAAGGCGTGTTAGGTCGTAATGTGTTGGGACCCAACCCAACATCTTATCATCGCGGTGCATCAGGACTTGAATCCGATGTCTTACCCTCATAATGTGTTGGGACTTGAATTCACCATCTTACCCTTATATAATCTTTATCACAATTTGTCTCATTCACTCCAAGTAATGTAACATAATTTTTGTTTAGCCACAACTAGGCATAAAATAATCTCATAATATATTTCAAAACCTTTTTTCTTAATTTTGTAAATACTGCTTTAGAAGCACATTTAAGATCATAAAAATAGAGAATATTTTCTTATACATTTTTGTAATTGATCTCAAATCTATTAGATCAATATTCATGTATTTTCAATCTTGTGGAAAAATTGAATGTCATAAAATATTGAAAACACAACATGCCGCTTACCTGATGAGGGGTTTCAATGCTTATTCTTTCCTTGTACAATTGTGTGCGACAACTTTTTCACATTATTAGATAACTTACAAAGAATAATATTTTTATAACCAATAGAGCATTCATCAGTAATAAACACAGTAAGCATTTGAAAATATTTTCACTTTTAGTGATCATAATAGTCAACCATAACTAATAATGCATTAAACGTATTGTCACTTAATTTGATAGTTATAAAGTTAAATGGTTAGTCATAATATGCCTTTATGAAAATATTTATTATCACTCTAATGGCCATGTATTTCTTGCAATTCCGTAAGTAACATTTAGTAATGAAACAGATATGTATCTCGTACTATAACCTTCAAAATTTAATGAAGATCATCTAATGTTGATAACCAAATAAATATGATGATCATCACTCCCTTAATATGAATAGTGACCAAGATACAATTAATTGCTGACATTCATAGATTAATGAAAGATTTAGTCATACATGTGTAAAGTCTTTTATCATAGAGAAAAATATTTTTCGTACAAATATTTCATGTGATAGTTAATTGAGCAGCTAATTCATATGCTATATAGCTACCGAATAAAATAATACATATGCAATCTCATATCATTAACTGTCATAGTTTACTTTTATTGAATAACTTTGGCATTTTATGGAAATCAAATAATACCAAATATGAATGGTAATTTTCTTATATCGTACCACATATATTCAAACACGTAATAGTGAATCAAGATAAAATTATTTAATGTCAAGAATGTGATTGTAATTGTAAGACTAAAGCCAATCAGTCTATATCAAATTCATTTAAGCTACTATAGCAATCACTATCGTTAGTATTACTTCATGCTTATGTCTTGAAAATTCAAGATATAATTAAGTTCTATACTGACATGCAATAGAATGTAACCATAATGATACTTCTATGTTCCAAGAACCAAACAAAGTTTATCGTTTGGAAAACATACCTTACTTTTGTAACACAAAAATGAAAATCATACCAAAACTTTCTCAGTTGATTAGAGCTTCGTGCTGATAACGTGTTGTAAATTGAGAGCAAAATAGAATAATATAAAATAAGATATATAGACAACGATGTAAAGAGGAGGAGAAGACTTTCTTCTTATTTCAAGTGTATCATTCCTTGGGCAAATGGTGCCCCATATATAGTTCCAATGTACATTCCAAATGTTACAGGACTTAAGTGATCTTAATAAATGATACATGTATACAAATGGTTCATGAAATGTAGACTTGAGAAAGTAAATGGGCATCCACAAAACGTAAATGTATTCATCACCGTAACGTATTCATAACATATATAACTTAATCAAATTCACGCTAGAGTTATAACTAGTACTACCATCTAATAAGACTAAGAAAGTAAGTAGGTAGCACCTTAATGGTGACGTCATATATATGGTCAAATAATATCTTTACTAATCGTGGCAATAGTAATAAAATAGTTTGTTATTACAAATATCTAGGGGTGTACAAAGCAAACCGACAAATCGCACCAAACCGATAATCCGAACCAAACCTAGAAAAAAACCCGACTAATGGTTTGGTTTGACTTGGTTTGGTTTTAAAAAGAAAAACCCGAACACTATTGGTTTGGTTTGGTTTTAACTAAAAAAAGTCAAACCGAATCAAACCAACCCGACATTACATTTATAAAATTTCAAACACATTTTATACATAGAAATATTTATTTATAATGTAATTTATAAATGTTTCTTTAACTTTTTCATAATTTTTTGTCTTTTAACATATTATTTCAAGCTTGGAATTAGACTTTTGAATAGTTTAATAAGTTTTATAGCCCAATGATATTAGTAACTCAAATAAAACTCAACAAAAATCAAATCAATACTAATGCTAACAAAAGAAATTCATATTTAACACTGGAATGACTATAATTTTGATATCTATTCTTTAGTTTTATATTAGTTTAGAAAGTGAAAATGCATAACTTAATTTTATTTTTTTCTTTAATATTTAGTCATGTAATTAATACTTAGTAGCAGTAGTTATTTTAGCATGACTTGGTACTTTTAGATTATGATCATTTTTTACATGCCTTATAAATTAGTTGTATTTATTGTAGCATGACTTAGTACTTTTATATTATGGTAATTTTATTTTATGCAATTTCATTAATTTTTTTCGTTGAATATTTTAGTACAATGTCATCTCTCATCACGTTTTGTGTTATTTTCTTAATAAATATCTTAATTAGATCGTTGTATCTTACTAGGACTAAAGAAATATTTGAAGTATAAGTTATATGTTTTGTATGAAGACTTTACCGGAAAAAACCCGAGCAACCCGAAAAAACCGAGAAAACCCGAGGTTGAAAAACCCGACTTTTGTTGGTTTGGTTTGATTTATAGATTTAAAAACCCGATGCAATTGGTTTGGTTTGGTCTTTAAAAAATCCGAACCAACCCGGTCCATGTACACCCCTACAAATATCAATGCAAGAAGACAATTATAACTATAGTATCCATAAAACCACCTCCATTTCTGTTGGCTCTCATGGTTAATAATTATACCACCCCCACCCCCCCCCCCCACCCCCCCACCCACCCACAACAGATCTCTCTCTCTCTCCATATATGCTACTGTATGAATGTATACACCCGTGAATTGAATCTGCATCATATGGATAATATTCTTGCTCTATTATTTATAGTAGATTTTTCTTTTTTCAATAGATGTGTAGGGTTTTTGTCCCTTCTGCAAGCTTTCTAGTGGATCATATTTTTCTCCGTGTACAAGCCAACTTGTTCACTAAACTACACGATTATTCAGGGTTAGATGAAATTTAATTCATGGGCGCCAAACAAAATTAAAGCCGGTGCAAAAGCTTACGCAATTTGTTTTTACGTTGTTCTTAAATTGGTTTAGTATATTTGTATGTATTCTTTGAGTAATAATTATATTTTGATATAGCTTTGTCGCTACTAAATTTATATAGTAGTTCTAACTAAAGGTTTTTTGCCTTTTTTGTTTTGGTCAAAGAAAGCTTATACTATTGCAATAAGGACATCCTATGCCTAAAAGGAATGTAAAATGGCATTTACAAGACAATTGGGTAACACATCCCCTCAAGATTCTATTTTTTTTTTTTTTTGGTTCTCCTGTTGTCCTTTAATTTGTGCCATTTTATGAACTTCTGAAAGGAATTTCTGATTAAGTAAATTATAAAACAAACAAAATAAATATTGAATATGATTTTATTTTTTATTATTTGGTTTCCCATTTGGTGTCCGGTACTGGTATTGGGGCCCGACTAAATCCAGATTTGTGTCGGGTAGTCACACATTTTGGGGCAAAGCACTCTCGAACAATGGTGACTCCGTACCCAAGGGGGCTCGAACTCGAGACATCTTGGTTAAAAATGGAGTAGTACCAGCCACTACACCACAACTCTTGTTGTTAATATCGAATATGATTGAGAAAACAAGAAATGATGATGATGAATGAATGAGGTTAAAGTTTACTCACTCTTTTTTTGTTTTATTTTGACAACAATTTTATAATTTTCATTTCAGCTTGTATATTTTGTTTTAAATGTTCTACCATTGACTTTACGAAAGAAGGTCTTTCGATGTTGTTGAATTGTGAATTTGTGATATGGAATTATGCATAATATTTTATAAAATAATTAATAAAAAATAGCTTATGAGTATGTTTGGGATCAGGACTCACGAGTCATGCTCCTGATGGTCCATCTAGGCCCTGGATTTGTATAGGCCCATGAACAGTTGATTCGGTGCAACTTGGGCTTACTACGCTGGCTGTCATTACATTGTAGAAATAGTGCATATTGATCACTTATTTCACCCGTGAAATTTGGAACTCTAGGATAGTTCCAATTACAGAGACCAAAAAGTAATTATTATTTTTTGTGTATGTTGCCCCATTATATTGTATATATTCCTTAGAAACTCTTCAGTGTAGAAAATTAATACGGTGGTCCTTAATTGTTTGAGAAAAGCATACATTTTCTGAAGATTTTCTAACTCACTTTTCAGCTATTTCAAGATTCATATTCGAGCTTTTAGGCTTTCGATTTGTTTGTTTTGAATTTAACTCAAACAACATTTTTGGGGCAAAATTCATATATTGATTTTGTGAACTCCATAACTTTAAACAAACGTGACCGAATTTTAGCACTAATTCAATGACAAACAAACAAGAGATTTGATCTCCTAAAGTTCGATTTCCTTTCTCAACTCATGATTAGTATGAGCTTGAAGCTTCCTACATAACTCCACCCCAGCTTTGCAGATGGAAAGAGGGCGAGAGTGTAGCACACACGCTTTATGCTTATAAGCTTCTTCTTTTTTTTTCTTTCACTTTACATTTTCACATAGTTAACAAAGAAATATGAAAGATTCAACTATGTAGCAGTGCCCAATTAAGAGGGCATTGAAAAAATTGTGACAATGCAGTTCGATTTCAATCTCTTTTGCCATTGGCCTTTGGGAGTTGGGACAAAATACAAATTTAAATACTTGTTTAACCTGGCAATAATTCCATTTGGCTGTGCAAGTTTCAAGCTTCGTCACACTATCTACTTCGTCCTAATATATAGCTTAGCTAGGGCTTGTATGAACTACTAGTTGATATCAAAAAGTCATGAGAATGACATCAAGCTCCAAATGAACGAGAAATTTAAGCAAAGGTCTCCGGGAATGTTGTTGGATGGATGAGATCTCTTTAAGACTAGTAGGGGCAGAGACCTAATGCATTAGCTAGATAAATTTGTCTCAACCTAGTAACTTTAACTAAAATTCCTATATATAATTAAGAAAACACTAAAAAAAAAAAGTTAAAAAAAAAGAACCTAGCAAATCAAATGGAGTATGGTGGAAACCGAACATGAATCTATAAAGTCCAAATCTCATATCTGCTTGTGTTAACCATATATCCTGAGCAGGATCTTCAATGGGGGAGAGGGGATCATCATCTACTGTATATACATATAAAAAAAATGACCTTTTATATACAGTGTGATTTTCAGGTGAAGGGGGTTTCGGATGGACCCCTTCCACCCCTCTAGCTAGGCCCATTGGGACGAGTGAATGAAGAAGAAAAACAAAGGTCTCCAGGCTTTTCGTTGTGAATAGGAAATGAGGTTGAGAAAAAGTTCTCTCATAGACCCACACTGACTAGAAGTAAACGTTGTAAAATGCAAATTGGCAGACATAGAAAAATTTGCATACTGCCATTGTCTCGTGGCTAAAAAGTCTTAGAGTAAGCACACACCAACCGATCAAGCAATTTTAGTTAGAAGTTGAATGCACTGAAGACGACGACGTCTATTTTGGAATCTGATCCTTTTAAGTCACAATAATTCAAGCCAAGGGCCACATTTTATTTGGTATTAACTTGTACGACGTCATCTTTCAGAGTAGGGGACTAGTGAGTATAATTGTTATAACATGCACCAATAATTGCTGAAATGTATTTTTAGCATTGTTTGAAAAGGTACAATTAGGATTGACTTCGGGACTCCCCATGGGGGAAGCAAGCTCCAATGCTTAGAATTAACTCTCCATGCATGCAAAGTTTACTGCAAAGCCCCATAATTTTTTAATGAAATTTTCTTTTACTACTTGACTATGATATAATAAGTTCATGTTATGTATATATCCCCCCCACCCAAAAAAAAGTCCTGGAACGTTAAGTACTTATCAGTAATCTCTATTTATTTTTTCTTTTTGAGATTGATTCTTCTTTTACTTTTGACTGATCTGATTCATCATATGTTACTTGATAAATTGCGTATAATCTAAGCAGTAAGCATAGAAAGCTCTAGTACTGGTGAGTTGTTTCGCGTGGTCCCATTCATCGACATAGTCAGAAGCAATGGATGCTGTAAATACACAAGTGAACCACAAACGATTATAGGTTTCAGGAATTCTATTTCGATCGAAGCTATGTGAACACTAAAATAGTAGTCACCAAACAGAAAAAAAGTTCACTATTTCTTCAATGAATGTGAATTGATAAGAAAAGGTATTTCCATGTGTATAAAAACACTTCAAAATGCTCTTGTAACTTATGGCCAATTCTGAGTATGTAAGCAATGATTTCAAGTCCAGAGGTTAGTCGTAGTCTTTCAAGTTTCAACTTGATGTAAGGTAGAGTTTGATGTTATTGAAGTGATAGTGGAAAATTAATTAACAAATAGGTCACTCTTATTATCACCGTACATTTAATTTTAACCCCATGGGAATTCTCATTCAATTCTTTCGAATTGATTGGATCCTTTACGGCTTTACCCGGTTGTTTGATGTTCGTCAAACGCATGTTTATTCATCTCAAATAGTTATTTCAGTAAGGCCGAGGAACTCTCCGTGCATGCTTATCACGTCGACGCGCCATACGAATTATTTTCTCAAGTTTTCTTTTAGTGCTCGACTATAACAGTATAACTTACTTATGTAATAAATCTACGTTCTTTAAGTGTAGAATTAAGTAATCAAGTGTATTGTTATTGAATACATCATTATGCATAGACATTTAAATTATTATTTTAAAATAGTTTTTGCTCAAATTTTAAATAATCTCTGATCGATGAATTTTTTATATTCATGGGCGTCGAGTTGAGTTTAACTGAGCTTACTATAATGCCCCTTGAGCCGAACGCGAGCAAATAATCTCAACGAGTTTCTATAGTACCGAATCGCGCTTGAGGTAACTGTTGACTAATTAATCACTAATTAGCTTCTTGTCAATCGTACTTTGTGATCTTTTCCAATTTCATGTAAATACATACGTAGTCTAGTTAGTATCTTTTTATTAAAAAGAGAAGATAATTACGTTTAATTAGGAGATGAGGAAAATCGATAAAAGGTCACTGAAAAAAAAGGAAACTTGCCACTTGAAAAGAGGGGAGTCGAACATGATATTAATGACTAGAAAAGGAAAGCACCAATGAAATGAAAATTCAAATTCCGAAGAGGAAACTTGAACATGCTACAATGAGGCTAACATTGAATTACATTACAGATCATGATGAAAAAAATATTTCTCTATGATTGTCTAAATTAGGAACAAAAATATGAAATCATACATACCAAACTCTCTATCAAAATGGTCAACATAATAATTCATAACAGCAAGCTGTTGCTAGGTTGTTGCAAAAAAAAAAAAAAAAGGATAAAAATAGTTTGGCAGACAAATTCCAATATTTATGTTGTGCCGAATCAGGTTCGAGGCAGACAAGACGCGTAGTGCAAGCCAATTATTCTAATTAATGACCTGCCTAGGATGATACTTACCCATATAGAGCAAATCATTTATCCCTTGAAATCCAGCATTAATAGTAAATAATACTCACTACAAGAAAACATGAAATTAGCGACGGATAAAATTTCGTAGCTAAATAGCAAAATTCCATGCTAATATCATTTAGTTACGGATTAGCGACGGATTATAAGAAAATTTAATTAGCAAGGAACTATTTAGCGATGGATTAGCTAGAGATTACCGACAAATGCCGTAGCTAATTCCATGTTCTCTTGTAGTGACTCCATCATAATAAGTGTCCACTTATTCTTTCCATTTTGGTTCAAGTAAGTATCCATGTACATAATTAAGAAGAAATTAACTTTATCTTTTCATAGTTGCTCTTATTGTGCTTAAGTGATTAGATCCCAATGTGTCAGGTTAATAGTAATATGTAAATTTTAATTAAGAATAGTTTAGACAAAACATCTTCTTTTTTTTTCCTTTCTAGAAGTTAGTATTTTTCTTAAGGGATGTAATGCTAAAGGCCAGTAGACACCTATCTTGAACCGGAGGGAGTAATACTATGCTTGCCCTTTTAGCTGCGCAAATGGATAGAGTTCACTACAGTGGCGGACCCATATGCAAATTTTGGGTGCTCCAGCACCCATTAAACTCAGTCACGGAGTGTATAGCTGTATAGAAAATATAAAGGAAACAGATATAAATAGTTAATAGAGCACCCCCGAACTCAAAATTCCTAGATCGAGCACCCCCGAACTCAAAATCTTGGGTCCGCCACTGGTTCACTAATAATTTTTGGAGTTCATAATTACTTGCCATTTAATTAAGGTTATGAATTATTCTCTATAAATACCGTCTGCTAACACACGTGAAAACAACTCTACTCCCGAAACCTCACGTGCATTAGTTGATAAACCAGAATCTTGATTCTTGTGATAGTAGTTAAAAATGTGATTAAAAGGTCCTAAATCAAAGCTTCTCAAGACACTGACCATTAATTACGAGAGAAAAAAGCCCACTGAGACGGATCCAAGTTTTTTAATTTATGAATTCTGAATTACAATCTAGAGTTTTGGACAGATATACTCAATGAAATTGAGAAAATTATATAGATAAAAATATTTTAAATTGTAATTTATTTTTCTGAAAATTACATAAATACATATTATTTAATTTTTAACTTATTAATTACATTGTGTAGAACTTTTTATATCCCTAAATATCTATCCTAATTGAATAAAGAATAAATGAAGAAATATTTTCACCTAAGATTACTACCATATAATTTTTCCAAGAATCTTTCTTCTCCATCTTAATCATATATCTCTCATATTGATCCCCTTTTTCTCATTATCTCCCTAATTATTCTTTTTTCCATCTTTCTTAAGTATTATATTAAACCCTAACAGCAAATGTAGATTAAAGTTTAGCATATATGTACATCGATATATGATATACTTTATGCATTCACTACAAGAAAAAATATATTGGGCAACAAAATTATTTTTGTTGTCATAGATTGATTATTGTTGCAAAAAGTACTTTTGGCAACAATTTTTTTTTTTGTTGCATAGACTTTTTCCCAACGGCTGTTATTGCAACAACGTGCAACAACTTTTTTTTATTTGTTGCCAAAAGTACTTTTTGCAACAATAATCAATACTATGACAACAAAATTAAATTCTTTGGCAACAAAAAGTTCATTTGCCAACAATAAAACTAAGTTGTTGCCAAATATTAATTTTTTTGTTGCCATTTCTATACTTTCTTGTAGATTGCATTAATACAAAGTACATTTAAATATACTGAACATGATATATAATTTAAATATATGTATACACTATATCTTTTATGCATTGAATTAATACAAAATACCGTTAAATGAAATTTATATTGAACGTGATATTGTTTACCCGGAAAACAATTCAGTTCAATTTGTGCTAGTGTTCAAGGACACGCGGATCAAAGTGATCAGTAAAATAGTACTGTATGCAAATAGATTAGATCAAAATAAAATAAAGCAAAGCGAGGTTAGAGTAGCCTGAGTCTTGACTGAACCCGGTACTAGTTCTCCGGCCAAGCTTGTGACTAATAACTAGCTAAGTAGAAATCAACTTTAAAATGAGGCAATTGTATATGGTGTTCTGTATAACTCTTGAATTTCGTGTCCTTACAATGGGAATGACAATCCCTATTTATACTAAGAGTTGGGCACATATTCCATGTATTATGCCCCTGCTAATAGTGAGCATTAATTAAGTAATAATAATAATAATAAGAAATAAAGAGGACCATTAAGCCTAATAACACCGGAAGTTAACGGTCAACCCAATCCGTAACAGCCACCCGTTTAGCTCTCCTCCAGAGCTATTCCAATAGCCTTCCGGACCAAGCGGTACCTCCGGTACAATGAAATTACTTCTCGTACAATGAAAATACTTCCGGTGACACTAAGTGCTGACTCATCCTTGACTTGTCCATTTAGCCACGTCGCTTAACGGTACTGGTCCAGCTGGGTTGTACAGATTTAGCCCAATATAGGTAGTCAACATAACTTGTCGGGATTCGAACAGTCGTGATCAGAAAGTGGAAGAGATTTGAACTTGGTCCAATTACGCGGGAAATGAAGGCGCTCAATCACCTCAATCGATCGCCAATCACCAGAAACATCACTATTCACGGAAGGCGCAACGATTGACACTTCGTGATGACTGTCGACCCCTCGTTTCAAGGGAAGCTCTAAGATTTCCTTTCCTTATATAAACTCCAATCTCTTTTCCATATTCACCTAAATCGAGTGAATTATCTTCTTCCTTTTATGCACCAAACCTTCCTTACAAAAGCCATAAACTTATCCTTATAGAAAACTCACCCAATTCTTATCATGGCACTAGCTTTGTACAGCCCGACGCATTCACTTCTTTCCTCCTCTCGTTCCTCTGAAAGTTCTCTTTCCCAAAGGCAAGGAAAAGCACCCGAGGGTTCTACCACCATGGAAATCGACCTGGGGCTTGTCGCAGCAGAGATCCTGCCTCAAGACTGTGCATATCTGGAAGACTTTCAAATTGACACCCGCCATGAATCAGTAGGCAAGATCAGCTCGCTGATAACCAACGAAAATATTCCTCAAGTATTTGAGGATTATAATTGGGGACTCGAAGTTGTGGCTTTCCCAGTTGGCACAGAATGAAGGATGACAAACCACGTTGAGGGATACTTTATGGTCCACACTTATCCTTTCACTATCAGGTTCTCGCTACCGGTTTCTCATTTGATCGAGACCTTCTGCCGAAGGTATCAGGTCTGCCTAGAACAACTTGGCCCCTATCTATGAAGGATTGTTTACTGCATACAGAACCTTACTAAGCGGGCCGTGCTTTCCTTTACCATCTACCCCTTCATGCAACTGTATCTCCCACGTCTATTCTGGGGTAGAATGGACCATTTATTCCCCCGGGGCTCCCGCGAGCTGATAACCAGTGCCGAGGACGATTTTGACTAGGGCTGGGGTGACTGATTCGTTATTATTCGAACACATCTTCTCTAGCATGCTTCCCCGGAGCCCTTTTCGGAAGCCTAGAACCATACTCGCAAGTCTGAATCTGCCCTATTTTCTTTTCCCATAATTTTTATGGGCATCGCCGCATAATTTGCTTCTACCTTACAGCTGCCCCAGTAGCGTCCGGCTATCTGCATGGAATGTTCGATTAGGTAATGAACCTGCTGCGCGCTACTTCGGGGTTAAACAGGACCTGAAAAAGCCTCACTGCCAAATGGTGAAGGGAAAGAACCATGGTAAGAAAATGAAATTCAAGCCACAAATCTCCTGCGTATGCTTATCTTCCTTGCCTTATGAACTTCTTTTACCCTTGTACAAGCATCTCCACAAAGCGGTCGTTCGCCCAAAAATCCCCTCAAATGAAACTGCTTTCTCCAACATCGTGACTGCTGCCACTCGGAACTCAGGCGAGAAGTGCAGGCCAGCCGTTGGATGGTGAGTGTTGATGACGAGGATGAGAATCCTTCAACCCCCAGAGAGGCTGAACCTTCTGAGCTTGACCAGGGACAAGCTGGACCCAACCCTCTGGTAACACAGCTCAACACCATTGATCCCGGGGAGAGCTCTGCATAGCCCAGGTCCCTTGGCGAAAACTTGAGAACACGACTAGCCCAGCTTGCAGATCAAATTCTTTCGAGCCATGCCACCGCCACCGCTTTCATAGCTAAAGCGGAGAAGATGCCACTAGAAAATTTAATGACCGCGGAGAACCGTTAACTTCGTCGTGAGTCATAGACGCTCCGGATAAAGTGTCATGAACTGGAATCCTTAAAGCATTCCCTGCGGCTAAGCTATGACAAAGTAAAGCAAAAGTTGGATGAGAGAGGGAGGACCCTTCAAGGCCAAGGACTCTAATTATCAAAACCTTTAAGTTAGGGTCTGTCTCTTAGAGGGTGATTTAAAGACCGCTCAGGAGCAACTGAAATGCTCTGAGGCTTTCCGAGCCCAGCTCCGAACGCGATGGGTTAGACTGCAACAACATCAAGTTGTTGAACAGCAGAAAGCCAACTTGGTTCGTGACCTTTCCATTTTGAAGTCTCGCAGGTATGCCTTCCAAGAAGCTTTGGACAATAAACTAGATCACTCCGCAGCCCTGTTGGATGCTGATGTGGACTTTATGGCAGCCAAATCTGCAATGGCAAACCTCTGATCATCTGAGGACAGTAGCTGCGACAACGAGGAACTGGGGACCCTTTCCATGACGAGGGCGATCCGCCCTCCTCTTTAAGAATTATCAATTTCTCAGGCCTACGTGCCCATGTTTAATCTTTTATTTCAGACAAACACGTTTAGTTTGGATTGGTCTTTTATGAAGTCGAGCCTACGGCTTACATCATTTTGCTTTTTTCCTTCGGCTGCTACAAGCCCGGGGAGACTGTTAATGCAATGCACTTATAGTTAGCTCTTGCATTTTTCATTTCTCCGGCATAGACTTATTAAGCCTCGTTTTGAAGGATAACACGGTTGATCCTGAGATTCTAAAGTCTCGGAGTTTCGGTCAAAAAAGCTTTAACTTTGCAATTGTTTCGAAGGATAAGACAACCGGCCTTATGACCTTGATGTCCCGGAGCGTTGGTCAAAACGGTTTTAGCCTCGTGACCTCGGAATGTTAGTTGTTTGGTTTTTCTTTTACACTTCCAAATTGCCAGTCCCCTACGAGGTTTATAATTGACGTTTCAGATTTTCATGCTGGGCAAATTTTTGTTCGGATACTATTATGTCCGAATTCTAGCCTTCTTTCCTCTTTCACATTTTGGAAGGAGTTTTATTAACATAAGAGAGGGCCCTTATTTTTCGGTGCTTTAGAAAAGGACGTCTCCAATTCATTTTGGCACAAGTTTTCGGTATGCTTAAAGTTGCATCCATTTAATGTATTCGCTTTCCGTGGCAAAGATTTTTCAAAAGAACGAAAATGTTATTGATTCCCTTAACTTTTAATTGAGTTACAAAACAAAAACACGGCTGCCATCTAATGTGGTAAGTCTGATTACATGTCTACTTCTTTACCCGAGCAGACCCCTATTTTGACTGTAGTCTTAAACATTCCGACTTTTTGCTTGTTTTTTCTTTTGGCTTTTTGCTGATGGCCAAGTCTTAGTGCATGTATATATACCCCGATTGTTTGGGAGTAAAGAATAAGGTTCCAAGCACTGATGAATGTCTCCGGAAAAATGTTTGAATAAACAAACAGCGCTGCCTTATTAAAAACCTTACGGGAAAAGCCTAATTGGGACAAAAACCGAACGGAGGAAAAAAGAGTGCAACACCGCCGGTAACGGTCACTTTGGTCAAACATAATGCCTTTTAAGGAAGCTAAAGTTCCAATTGCTTGGGACCTTGCTTCCGTCGTCATCTTTCAGCTGGTACGACCCTTTGCCTGCAATGCTAGTTACCTTGTAGGGACCTTCCCAATTTAGCCCGAGCTTTTCAGCATTGGCATCTTGGGTATTATGCATCACCTTCCGAATTACCAAGTCTCTGACTTTAAAGTGCTGGAGGTTAGCTCGATGGTTGTAGTAACGTTACATCCGCTGTTTTTAGGCGATCATCCGAACATATGCCAAATCTCTATGTTCTTCTAGTAAATCCAATTGCATCAGCATTACCTCCGTATTAGGTTGCTCTTGTGCCTGATCGTACCTTGGACTGTGAGTACCGATTTCTACTAGACTCAATGCCTCCGCCTCATATA
The DNA here is from genome assembly GCF_019175385.1 of Lycium barbarum. Lineage (NCBI taxonomy): Eukaryota > Viridiplantae > Streptophyta > Magnoliopsida > Solanales > Solanaceae > Lycium > Lycium barbarum. The sequence goes on from NC_083340.1 coordinate 8,683,838, forward strand.
CCAAGGAGAACGGAGTCTCACTGGTTCTGGATTTCACCATTATTATGTAAGCCCACAGCACCTTTGGTAATTTTGACATCCAAGCTCCTTTGGCGTCCTCTAATTTCTTCTTCAAATTCTGACTGACAATTTTATTTGTTGATTCCGCCTAACCATTCCCACTGGGGTGATACGAGAAAGAGCTTATGTGTTTGATGATCAAATCCTCGAGGAACTTATTGACCTTGGACCTAATGAATTGTGGGTCATTGTCACAAGTTATCTCCTTGGGGATGCCAAACCGACAGATTATGTGCTGACAAATGATGTCGATCACCTCTTTCTCTTGGAACTTTTTGTATGCTACTGCCTCGAGCCATTTATAAAAATAGTCAGTTACCATCAATATGAAACGCACCTGACCAGGTCCTACTGGCAGCGGTCCGACTATGTCCATCCCCCACATCATGAATAGCCAAGGGGAAAAATCACTGGATGAAGCTCTTCGCCCGGTTGATGTAGCATTTGGGCATACTGCTGACATTTATCGCATTTGCGGATGAATGTCATTGCATCCCCTTCCATTCTGGACTAGTAATATCCAGCCCAGAGCAATTTCTTAGTGAGTGACTTCGCGCCCGAAGGATTGCCGCAAATCCCCTCATGGACCTCTCGCATTACATAGTCAGACTCTTCATGCCCAATACACCTTGCCATTAGACCAAAGAAACATCTTCGGTGAAGCAAACCGTCTATAACGCAATACCTAGCTGCCTTAGCTCGCAGAGCCCTTCAGGGGCGGACCCACATTATGCCGAGGGGTGTCAGATGACACCTCTTCGTCGAGAAATTTTAATACATATATATGTATAATATGCACAAATCTATACAACTTATATAAATGACACAAGTTAACATTATCAGCAACATAGCTCGTTGGCCTTTCGCCTTCCTCTTCTGCATTGAAATTCTAAGTTCGATTCCCCAGTTGCAATTTTTTTCATTTTTAATGTTTATTTAAAGTGCCTCACTATTTTCCTGCTAAATAGAGAGGTTGTGACTTGTAAGCAAGGATTGATAACTCCTTACTTCAAAAAAAAAACAAACTTACAAGCTGACCTAAGATCAATTTCCGTGACGCCTTTACTCTTAAATTGTACGTAACTTTAGAGAAAAGTTACTCGTTCTTGTGTGCAATTCTAGGAAGGTGTGTTATTTGTTGCAATTTTTTAATTTTTTTTTAATCTCTTTAACTCTTTTATTAATTCTAATTGAAGTTTTTTTATGACATCCAGTATTTTTCTTTGTGAATTAAATTCCACTTGTTTGAGGTTTATTTGAATTAATATTTCAATTTAATGTATGTGATCATGATTAAAGGTTTTACGATGGTAAGGGATTTGGTCATCTTTCTAAAAAAAACTAGGAGAGATTAAGTAGCATGAAACTCATCTTATTGTGTTGCGGTAAAATTTAGATTACTTCTGCTAATTGCTACTGCTACAGTTAAGAGAGCTCTCTCGGCTATGAAATTGATTAAAACTGATTTAATCTAATCAGATGGACGGTGAGCTTTTGAGGGGCTATTTTGGTGCCTTATATAAAAAGAAAAGTATTTAGTATTATTTCTTAAGTCCAAACTACTTGAACACAACATTTCAAAATATGAAAACTTATCGAGGAGAGTTGTATCAATTAATGTGAATTATATTTTGTTAATTCGGTTTAAGTATATTTTAATATGATGATATAGCGATTTGTTCATTTGTTGACTTCTTTAAATATCGACACCGCTTATAAAAATCCTGCGCACGCCACTGGAGTCCATGATGCTTTCGAATCCTCTGGTAGCTTCCCGTGATTGAGACAGTTCAAGAATTCATTCCTCCAATCCCAAACCAGGCTTGTAGAATTGATCTCATCATAACTTGTTAAATATAATTATATTGAACCAGATATTGTTTACCCGGAAAATGGTTCAGTTGAATTTTTGCTCGTGGTCAAGGACACGCGGATCAAAGTGACCAGTAAAATAGTATTGTATGCAAATAGATTAGATCAAAATAAAAATAAAGCAAAGCGAGGTTAGAGTAGCCTGGGTCTTGACTGAACCCGGTACCAGTTTCTCCGGCCAAGCTTGTGACTAATAACTTAGTGAAGTAGAAAAGAATTTTAAAATGAGGCAACTGTATACGGGTGTTGTGTATTCCTCTTGAATTTTGTGACCTTACAATGGGATGAGAATCCCTGTTTATACTAAGAGCTAGGGGCACATATTCCATATATTATGTCTCTGCTCATAATGAGCATTAATTGAGTAATAATAATAAGCAATAAAGAGGACCATTAAGCCTAATAACACTAGAAGATAACGTTCAATCCAATCTGAAATGATCGCTCGTTGAGCTCTCGTACGGAGCTATTCCAACAGCCTTCCGGACCAAGCGGTACCTCTGGTACAGTGAAATTACTTCGCCAATCCGAATTGATCTTGTAAAAGATCTGCTATAGAACGAATATGTTTATTTTTCAAATGATTCATATCGTCAAGTGCACCCATTCCAAATTTCAACCCAATCAAATTATCGGCGGCTGCCAATATATCTCGTGGTTACAAAAATGTATTGTTCTGGGGTATTTCTTCATCAGCAATCGAATCACTTTTCGCAACCCAGGATTCTATTTTATCATCAATCCAATCCCCGTTCACATTTTTTCTTTTCTTATCAATGAATAGATCTCTTTACTTGTATGACTTAGATGTCTCGTATTTCTCGAAAAAGTTATTCGATTGATGGGATTTGGTATGAGATCGATGATCTCGATGGGCTGGAATGCCAACAGGCGTCTATTATATTGAACTTACCCGATAGTCCCCATTTTGGGAACGTCCAGTGCCAAAGTCATTGAATGGGTAAGTCGCCAATCCCTGGACTATGTAATGTACTTTATCTGCTGGGTTACGGGCGGGCATTTTACCAAAGGTTTCTAATCTACCCTTGTGTGATCCTGTTAAAGCATATACTCGGGGGGGGGGGGGGGGGGGGTGGGGTGCAGGGCGGACGATTTTAAAGCAGACTCCCCATTCATTAGATAGAGAAGATCACCAAGATTTCGCGATCCGCTATCGAATTTATTCCAATTCCAAGAGCTCGGATCGAATCGGTATTGATATACCGATTCGATCCGAGCTCTCTTATTGAGAATGCTCATTCAATGAGCATTCCCAATATTATGCCTTGAAAAGGAGTCGAACCTCCACACTCTTTAGCACGAGATTTTGAGTCTCACATGTTTACCATTTCACCACCAAGGCATCTTAAAAGTGAATCGTATTCCATGAATATGATATCTATCTAGTGTGATGTATGAAATATATGAAAAAGGTGGATCTATTGATCGGTCATGTCATATAGGCTCGAGTTGGACATCCAATTGCTTCGATTTGAATTATTCGGAGAATGCAATGCCTGACTAATACCCTACCCCGTTCATCTGGAAATCTTGGTTCAAACTCTT